>NW_028318099.1:7355000-7630000 GCF_062004578.1 Staurois parvus | reverse complement strand
AGGAGCAATTTTGGTCTCCGAAACATGTTGCCACCCATCACACTTTGACATCAATACGTCCCGACATCACTTTCAATTCTGGTCCTAGCATTGGCTTGCGTTCCAGCATGACTATAGTTTCTGCTGGAAGAAGACACAGACTGTCATACGGACTTAGGCTGCATTCTGACAGTCCAGCTCTATTCCACCTGTCCTGCAGAGTGGCTTTAAAGGAGGTATCTCATCCATCTAGACACCAGCTGTCCATGAAGGCTTGCCAGCGAATAAGGACTGATGATATGCCCATATGCTCTCATCCCTGAGTATATTATAACCCTTTCCTTGTTTTTAAAAGATAATTTCACCTTTTAATAAAGAATAATACACTTTTTTTTTTTTTTTTTTTTTGCAGGTAAAAAATGTGCGTCTTTATTATTTTTTTGTTTGTGGATCCTCTAGTCAAAAACATTACACCAGCAATCAGCAGATCGCTGGTGCTATGCAGATCTCCCCCTGACCTGTCAGTATATCAGATACTTACTAACAGGAAGGCTCCATAAACTACCACAGCTCTGTGGAGCACCATGGTAGTTCATTGAAATCTAGAAGCTAACAGCCACAAAGGCTGCTGGGACTTGTAGTTTTCCCATTCACAGAATACTGTGAATGAATGACGTGGCCAGGTGGGCTTAGCCCCACACGACCCTGTTGTGTGGGATTTTTTTTGGGGGGGGGGGGGGGTTGGGGTTTGTTTTTTGTATTGTGACAGCTAGCTGTCACAACGGGGATGGGGGGGTGCAGGGACCAGTCCGATCATGACATGTTACACCATGAATATGGGTGTGACATGCTACCAAAGGTCAACTTATCCTTTTAAGTTGATACTTAGATTGATTAACTTAAATGTTTTTTTTTTTTTTTACAAGTCTTGTGCGTATGTGTGTGTCTGTGTAAAAGCTCCTTGAAGGATTGGAACTGCTGAAAATGTACAATATATGTAAAGCACTGCATAAATTGATGGTGCTCTATAAGTACCTAAAATAAATACATAAAAATAATCACGCATTACACACTGTTCGGCACACAGTTAACCCTTTGATCACCCCTAGATGTTAACCCCTTCTCAGTCAGTGTCATTAGTACAGTGACAGGGTATATAGTATTATCACTGGTGATGTCTGTGTACCTCCTAGCCAGTGTCAGTTAGTGTCAGATTTCCCTCCACACTATTACAATCCCTCTAAGATGCTGATCACCGGCATTACAATTAAATAAAAATTCTGGTATATATACCGTAGTTTTGTAGATGCTATATCTTTCACACAAACCAGCAAATATACACTTATTGGGAATTTTTTTGGATGTGTTAGAGCAGAAAGTAAAAAAATTTTTTTTTCCAAATTTATTTATTTATTTATTTTAATTTTACGAAATAAAAAACAAAGTGGTGATAAAATAGAACTAAAAGCTCTATTTGTGTGAAAAAAAAATGATATAAATTTCATTTGGGTACAGTGTTACATGGCCAAGCCAGTTAAAGTAGCTCAGTGCTAAGTAGCAAAAAACGGCCTGGTCATGAATGGGGTAAAACCTTCCAGAGCTCAAGTGGTTAAAAGTTGGGGTATAGGTGAGGGGGTATGGATGCTGGCAGTGTAACTTCTATTTAGTTTTCAGTACTGGCAGTACGTTTTGTGCAGTTTTCAGTAATAAAAACAATGTACAGTCATAGATCAGCCCTTCTTGTGAAACGCCAGCTATTGATTTGGAGGTAGAAGGCAGGTAGTGAGCAGCAATTGAGAGGCATCACCAGCAAGGCTCCCACTTTTCATCCATTACACATCTGCATCAGAGGCTGGTCATTAGCTCTGATGAAAGGGATTCGTCCCCGAAACGCGTCAGTTTTGACCGCACTGACAGTGTGGACACCTTGCCTGCCGTTGTGGCCATCATCATTTTTCTATGCTTTTTAGATACATGCTTCATTTGTGAGTGTTTTTTTATTTTTTTACTCTTTACAATAAACCTTGGATAATGCACTAGGTGTGCGCACCACCTGTTTTCTCTTTATCCAGTGAGCAGCGATTGCATAGGATGGATGTCAAAGTTCTGAGACATCAAGCCTCTATAGGATAGCAATGGGTTAAAGACTGAATAGCAAGTATAAAAATAACTAGAGCTGGCCTAGTTGGTTACATCATTTTTGTTAGAACTATATCAACATGCATCCTCTGAGACATGTTACATAATTACCTTTTTGTAGCAGAAATGATTAAAGAACAGCCTAAGTAAAATAAAATGTTTCTGTTGCTTTAGCAACATCGGATGAGATCATTCCTAATTCTGCAAGCTGAAATCCAAGCAGTGGATACAAACAGTCTGCTTTTCACACCTGTGATTTATCTGGAGTAAAAATACCAGCTCAATCATAATGGTCATAAAAAACAGAATTAGAATGAATTCACACCTTTTGCCAATTGCCCAGCCAGAGCTGTACTGTGATCATAGTGTAATCTCTCCGATGTAATTTACTTTCTTGCTGTCAACAGGTACTGAAAATGGTTTATAAGATTTTAAATTGAGTACATTTTTACACTTCTCTTTTAACCTCGCTGGGCTTTCTGTACAGAACCCCACTGTGTTCCATATTGTCACCTTATTCCTTAGGATTTTGAAGCCGTTGTTCATAAGCACCATTTGCAAATTGTCATTTGGGCATAGTTTGTGTAGATCTATATTGCAGCACTGAAAATAACATTTATTGTTTAAGTGTAATTTTATGTCTAATAGAATTTATAATGGCAAATCTACTGCTGCAACATCACCATTAGGGTATATCCAGGTAAAATGAAAAAATAAGTGTGTGTGATTTTATGTGCAGAGAATAAATTATATACACCTGAACCTGATGACAGCTGTGCACATGCAGCTCACAGCAGCCTCAAGGGAGGAAGTAGTGCATACAGGGGAGTATGAAAATGGTTTCATAGATAGCCCTGCCAACAAATTATCACAAATGGAGGAAATTGCAGATACTGAATCATTGCTAAACGGCTTTCTCTGCAGTCTAGTCTGAACATGTGCTGACAGCAAAGTTGTCAGGTGAGAGAAAGAGAGGCTAGGTTCAGTATCTCCCCATTTCACGTGTGTAATGTAACCCTTTTATTATTTTTATATATAAACCATATATAATTTTCTAAAATGATCGACACTCAGGAGCACATTTTCCATGTTTACCCATGACTGTATATCCACATTGTTGTTTCGTGCAAATTATAGCGATGATCCAGTGTATTGCAATACAGCAGGTTTTGGACCTTTATGTAAATATTACTTATCTTCTATTTCCTTATGGAATCTTTCAATGAAAGCTTGTGAATAGGCTTGATGGATGACCATTCTATATTAAGCTTTTAGCAATCCTGGTTTCTGTAATTACTTGATGTAGATCCTGCTGTTTTGAAGTAGGCTGCCATTTTCAAACACAAGAAACGTATTATTTCTCAAATAACCATAATGTCTTATTGTCTCCATTCTTCCTGCAGGTATTCGAATCCCACTGATCTGGAAAGACACCGATCATTTTGGCAGCAAGGAAAGTATGTGATTAGCCATATGATTGTTAGAATATGCTCTTCAGCATCTTACATATTCAGATTTCCTGTGTTGTGGTGTTTTGTTTTTTTTTTTGTTTTGTTTTGTTTTTTTAAATTGCCTCACAGTACATTGTCATGTGGTTGTTAGTGTGCCCTTTGCATGATGTCCCATCACACTTCCTGTCCTAGGGTGACAACACTGCTCCCTCATAGATAGACATTAGGATGCAACCACTCGCTCACTATACTGACAGTCAGGGTCACAATCAATTAGACCTATGTAAAGCACCGTATCAGACAATTGCTGTGATTTATTTTATTATTTTTTTCTATCAGTGCTGCT
Source organism: Staurois parvus (assembly GCF_062004578.1). Taxonomy (NCBI): domain Eukaryota; kingdom Metazoa; phylum Chordata; class Amphibia; order Anura; family Ranidae; genus Staurois; species Staurois parvus. The sequence continues at coordinate 7,626,085 of NW_028318099.1, read as the reverse complement.
GATTTCCTCTAGCCTCTGTCAACTACCTCCTGTCTACACTACAGGCACTCACTCCAGTTGCTCTGGACCAGTTACCTTCTTGTGACAACTGTGCTCAATATGTGTCTGCACGGCCACCCGTAGTCTATATTCGAGTTTTCTGTGGCGGGGGTGCAGGAGCATGTAAATGTACTTTTTATTCATGGTTTCAGCAGGCAAAACGTAATGAGGAGCATGGAAAGCATCAGCTGAGAGAGGGTTGGCTATAGGAGAACTGGAGATTTTTTACCTATTTAAATGGACTTAAAAAGTGAAGCTTTGCTATGTTATAGGTGGCATCTAGAAATGGTAATTACCTAAGCAGTACACTTAACAATTAAGCTTTAGGTCTAAGGCCGCATTCACACTTGAGTGATTGGTAGCATGAAGCTCAAACACTTGAGGTGAAAAAAATCAATTATTCTCAATAGGGATGGTTCACATCTCTACTCCAAGTCACCTGAAGTAGTTCAAACAAGTTTTGGAAAGTATGAACAGGAGCCAGGCGCTGTGTAGTTTTGTGCTAAAAGTAATACATCTTATATGGAGGTGTGCCTTTAATAATTCACATGGTAAAAAAATAGATAACCAGCCTGTGGCTTTAAGAAGCCAGGTTCCCAGATGGATGGCCGTCCGCTCAGAGGGAAGCAGTGGAGAGTGGAATGCCTGTCAGTGCAGGGACCACGTGTATCCGACGTCCCAGCGTACCAGGTGACGTCACCACGATGTGGAGAGACGGGGGGGGGGGAACTCTCGCTGGAGCCGCAGCTTTAGAAGGAAGAGGCCGGTTGCTGGAACATGTTTTGCGCGCATACACTTTATCAAGTCTTTATCAGGCCGTCGGTCTCCATCCTGAACACACGGCCACCATAGGGCCAGCATGGGATCTTCTCCATGTCAGAGCACACGGTCCCCCCCCTCAAGGTTAAGTTTCTGGTATTTACTGCACCTATGTGAGTGTTTTCCCCCCCCTGCTGGATGGATGTCATGTCCCTGGAGCCTGGAGATGTTTGCTATGAGTTGCCTGACATGCTGAGGTTTGCCAGATGACCCCCAGATTCCTGCTGTCCAGATCCAGTTGACCAGGAGTGGTTCGGATTACTCAAATGCGCATTCTATTGCGCTTTCTGGTTCGTGCAATATACATCCATTGTATTATCACAGGAATCACGGATTTGCACCTTAAGGCGTTTTTGCTGTTTTTGGACTTTATTATAATTTATTTCATCACCTTGAGCACTTTATATGTCATATTGGGGCGTCTATCCACTTGATTGTCATTTGGCGCTCTTTAGCATCTCACTTGTGTTTATTTTGTTTGTCATGCACTTTACACCTTAGCGCTGCATATTACTGTTTTATACTGCTACATTGCTATGGTAAAAATAATCCTAATCGGTGTGTATTATTTGGTCTGTGCGAAAGTTAGTCTACAAGCTATGGTACCAATCATTGAAAATTGAACACACCTGATCAAACCTGATGTCTTGACACTAACAAGCTAGACAGTGCAAATACCCCCTAAATGACCCCTTTTTGGTAAGTAGACATTCCAAGGTATTTAGTAAGATGCACGATGAGGTTTTTTGCACCTGTAATGAAAGTAAAATATATTTTTTTTACACAATTGTTATATTAACAGGTTTTTCCTCTCACACGGCATATGCATACTTGCAGCTTTACCCCAAAACACATTCTGCTGCTTCTCCTGAGTATTTGGGATACCACATGTGTAAGACTTTTCCACAGTCTGGCCACATACAGGGGCCCAAAATCTAAGTAGTACCTACAGGCGTTCTGCAGGCATGAATTACACATCTCATTTCCTGACTACCTATCACAACGAATTTTGGTTACTGGAGCATACACAACATTTGTTTGGGTTTTGCGGCCTTTTTTGGTAAGAGGGAGGATATCGGGGAAATGGAGTCTGGTCAATGAATCAGAGCGAATTTGTTCAGGGGCATGGCCATGCTGATAGACAAGGGCTGTAACAATATCCTCTTGATACTTCAAGTAGGTTAGGGATCTTTGTGTGCACTTAGAAAAGATGACATAAGAATTGTACAGGGCTAACTGAAACAAGTAGATAGCAAACTTTTTATACCAATAGAGCAATCTCCTGGTGGCTAAGTACGGCTGTAACATCTGGTCATTCATTTCCACCCCCCCCCCCCCTATGAACTGGTTATAGTCATGTTTGCATCTTGGTTTCTAGAGGGGACCTTGTCTTGTTTGAAGTTCCCTCGAAATCATGAACTGCGTAAAGGATATAGAAATCTTTTATCTTTCCACTTTAGAGCTAGGATCTTTTCATTCTTCGATCTGGCTGTTTCACCCAGTTTTAATTTTGTAGTGACCAATCGTTGTGGGAAGCCCTTGCGGTTGGCCCGTGAGGTTCCACAGGCCACAGTTTTCTTCAAACAGAGATGGCGGAATAATGGGAGAATTGTGTAGAAATTATCTACATACAAATTGTAGCCCTTCTCGATCAGCGGTTCTATAAGCTGCCAAACAATTTTGCCACTTGTCTCCATATAGGTAGGGCATCTAGGGGGGTCTTTGCCGGCTGTCCTTTCCGTCATAAATCTTGAAGTTGTAGGTATATCCCATGGCCCTGTCACATGCCTTGTAGAAATTTACCCCATATTTGGCCCATTTACTGGGGGTGTACTGTTTGATGTCAAGCCTTCCAGTAAAATGGACTAGGGATTCATCCACACAAATATTTTTGTTGGGGGTAAACATTTCCTTGATGGTACAGCAAAAAAAGTTGATTAGCTTATAATCAGGATGATTTCGAGGAGGACACTGGGTATTGAAATGCAAAAACCTCATCTCATAAGGTGTTCTGGGCATACAAGATGAATAAACTGGCATATGATATATAGTTTGGGTAGACCAGTAGGCATGGACTTAATTTTTTATTTTTTTACGTCAGTCCCATGTTCAAAGTAAACCCAAGAAAATTTATAAATTGCTTCATGGTGAGGGGTTTCCACACAAATGGGCAGGTATATGACTAATTGGGATTGCTGGCTATATATTGGCTGGCATACAGGTTACAATGCTCAACAATGTAGTTTAGCAGATCATTAGTAAAAAATAAATGAAAAAAAAAAAATTGGGGTATAATTTTCTGCTTGTATCTGAGGGCCTGGCTTTGCTGTAAAAGGGGGAATTGTAGGTTCTGCCGAATTAGCAGGCAGCACATGGGATATAAGTACATCTGGGAGGCTAATAAGGGCCCTATCTCGTTGTGGATGGGAAACCCTGCTACTATGCCTGGCCTATCATCTGGGAATGCGGCCCCAGGATTTCTAGCGCTACTGGGTGTGCTGCACTGCTTGTACTCGGTACTGCTGTACTGGTGGATGCCTGCTCCTCAGATCTTCTGAACCTCTTTGTTTGGACTCTCTCCTCCTCAGAATCTGTTGCTGACCCACTGCTTTCAACTGGTTCATACTCAGAATCCGAGTCTAGCAGAGACCGTTCCCCGCTATTCTTGTCCTTCATACTCAGTATCTGGAAAGCCGCTTCACTGATGTTTAATTGTTTAGACATGTTGATCGGCTTTGCGCTGTGCCCAGGGGACACAGGCACACCAAGAGTGTGTGGCCACATTCTGAGGGACGTACAGGAACGTCCACTCAGAATGGTGAAACTCCCATCTGGTCGTTTATGTGCAGTGGCCAGGTGGGAAGCGGGTAAAGTGGTTGTAAACCTTAGATATGAAATATGAACAAAGCATATCCTTCCATAATGTGTGCTTGTCTCAGTTAAGAGCACTAAGTGTCATTTCTCTCTGTTGCCTCTATCAGCATGAGGCATGTCTTACCTTTTTTCTTGGTATCAGGAAAACTTATGACAGGAGGGAGCTCCAGCAGACTGACAGCCTCAGCTCTGTTCCTTTGAGCTGTGTGGATGGGGAGTGTCTTTTCTCTCCAATCATCTCGCAGAACTCTCCCCACTGAGCTCTGCAGAATAACTTCAGCTCTCTGCCCCCTTTTTTCTGTACTTTGACAAGCTTTATAAATTCAGTGCTTTGAACAGATGTAGAGAAGAAATTATTGCAGATAAATGGGTACTATTTATGTAGGTGGATTTGTTTAATCTCTGTGTATAACCTAAGGCCAGTCACGTCACTGGGTATATGTAAAAAGCTCAATCCAGCCGAGAGCACACATGCTATACTTGTGACTAGCCCTTTGACTTCTGCCTTTTTTTTTTTTTCTACTGCTTCCAGAATTCAGTTCCTCTTTGAAAACCAAACCCATTCCATTCTATTTTTTATGATACACTGAATATCTAAAAAGTTATAGGTTCCCTTTAAACAATGCTGTTTACATGTTTTACTAAGTTTCTAGGGGATGACCGCTTATCTGAGAAGATAGATCAGTATAAGTCACTCTCTTGATGTGCATCACTTAGCGCATTAGCACACGATCTGCATGCTGGACTATATGCTGTCTTACCGCTTTCCTCCAGTGGTTACATAAGAGCTCTTTTATACACCATCTCTGAAGCTACTTCAATGCTCCATGAAACACTTTTAAATCGTTTGTTTATATGTACTGCAAATCCGTCTAAAGATGACAACCTGAGTACAGCAATATTGCAGCGTTATGTTTATTATCCTCTGCATGTGTAAAATGTTTTTTTCTCACACAAATTTCTGTTTTAAGTCACAGTTCAAAAGATTTCAGACTCTGTGGAAATAAATAAAAAGTGTGCAAAAGTTTCTTATTAGTGTTTTCTTAATACCTTCTCCAGGCTCAGCCGCACTGATGGCAGTAGTCTTTCTATGAAGCCAGGCACATGAAAAACTCTTGAATGTATAATTAATGAAAACAAGAGAGCTTTGACAACCCCATGGTGTATTGGGCTTAACAGTTTTATTTGAAGCGTATTCTGGCTGCTTTACATACAGGAAATGCTGAAGCACATTTAAGACGCTCAGAGAAGCTGTGCGTTGAAATAGAAAGCTAGAATTTTATGCAGGTTTCTCTTTTCTTTCTGCAGTGCCAAATTGTACTAATGACGACCTGCTTAAATGGCAATAAAAACTAATTCACAAGTAATTGCGCATGCAGGACACATTCATTGTATTGAATATATGTTAGACACATTTTAGGAGCTTATCAGAACTAAGAATTATTTACTGTATTTGTATGTGGGTGATTGCATCTTTTGGATTTTTTTTCCTTTGGTGAGACTGCAGGTAAAACCATAGCATAGCCCTACTGATTTATACTGCTAGTTCCATGTTCTCTGCAGACAGGTGCTGCTTGGTTCTGAAATGCAACACAAATCATGTGTGTGCCATTCTTGTATTACTATTTTTTGGCTATGAGAAGCAGTGGTGTTACTTGCATTTTTTTTTTTTTTGGTTACATGTACGTATTTGTGCGTGTATGTATATACACACACTCATCGGCCACTTTATTAGGTACACCTGTTCAGTTTGGTAACACAAATTGCTAATCAGCCAATCATATGTGGAAGTAACTCAATGCATTTAAGCATCTAGACATGGTGAAGAGGACTTGCTGAAGTTCAAACCAAGCATCAGTTTGGGGAAGAAAGGGGATTTAAATGAATCTGAATGTGGCATAGTTGTTGGTGCCAGATGGGCTGGTCTGAGTATTTCAAAAACGCTAATCTACTGGGATTTTCACACACAACAATCTCTAGGGTTTACAAAGAATGGTTAAAAAAAGAGAATATATCCAGCAAGTGGCAGTTGTCTGTTGCCTTTCTATCATCTCAAACCAAATAGTCACTCGTTACAACCAAGGTATGCAGAAAACCATCTCTGAATGCACTACATGTCAAACCTTAAAGCAGATTGGCTACAGCAGCAGAAGACCACACCTGGTGCCACTTCTGTTAGCTAAGAACAGGAAACGGAGGCTACAATTCGCACAGGCTCAGCAAAATTGGACAATAGATTGGGGGAAAATGTTGATAAGTCTCATATATATATATATATATATATATATATATATATATATATATATATATATATATATATATATATATATATATATATATATATATATATATATATATATATATATAATATTTTTTTTTTTTTTTTTTTTTTTTTTTCTTCCCCTTTACCCACAACATGTCAGTTTATGCACATGTATACCTCTTAGAAATGAAACTATATTATAACAAAATGTTTTTTGCTACAGGTCCACTAGCTTTGGTCTTAAAGTAAAAAAAATAAAATGTGCAGTTGGGTCCATATATATTTGGACCCAGGCACAATTTTAGTTTTTTTTCAGGTGTTTACCAAAACATTTTTAAGCTATAGTTATATAATGTATATGGGCTGAATGTGCACACTCTCAGGTTTAATTTGAGGGTATGTACACCCAAATTGGAGGAAGGGTTTAGGAATTACAGCTCTTAAGAGTAGCCAATTCCCCCTTTTTTTTCAAGGGACGAAAAGTAATTGGACAATTGAATCAAAAGCTGCTTCATGGCCAGGTGTGGGCTCCTCCTTTTGTTATTTCTCCATCAATTAAGCAGGTAAAAGGTCTGGAGTTGATTCTAAGTGTGTTATTTGCATTTGGAATCTATTGCTGTGAACCTACATCATGCGTTCAAAGGAACTGTACATGCAAGTGAAACAGGTCATTGTAAGGCTTCAAAAACAAAACAGATCCATCCGAGAGATAGCAGCAACATTAGGAGTGGCCAAATCAACAGTTTGGTACATTTCTGAGGAAAGAAGAATGCACTGGTGAGCTCAGCATCATAAAAAGGCATGGACTTCCACAGAAGGCAACAGTGGTGGATGATCGCAAGATCCTCTCTATGGCAAAGAAAAACCCATTCACAACATCCAGAGAAGTGAAGGACACTCTCCAGGAGGTGGGCCTATCATTGTCAAAGTCTACAATCAAGAGAAGACTTCACGAAAGCAAATACAGAGGGTTCACAACAAGGTGCAAACCATTCATAAGCCTGAAGAATAGAAAAGCCAGATTAGACTTTGCCAAAAAAACAACTAAAACAGCCAGACTAGTTCTGGAAAAGCATTCTTTTGAAGAATGCAACTAAAATTAATCTGTACTAGAATGACGGGAAGAAAAAGTGTGGAGAAGGCTTGAAACCACTCATGATCAAAAGCACACGTCATCTGTAAAACATAGAGGCAGTGTGACGGCATGGGCATGCATGACTTCCAGTGGTACTGGGTCATTGGTGTTTATTGATAAGACAGAAGCAGCCGGATGAATTCTACAGTGTTTAGTGAGATACTGTCAGCCCAGATTCAGCCAAATGCAGCAAAGTTGATTGGACAGTGCTTCACGGTACAGATCGACAATGATCCAAAACACACTGCAAAAGCAACCCAGGAGCTTTTTGAAGGAAAAGTGGAATATTCTGCAATTGCCAAGTCAATCACCTGATCTCAACCCAATTGAGCACTTGCTGAAGGCAAAACTAAAGGCAGAAAGACCCACAAACAAAGAACAGCTGAAGACTGCTGCAGTTAGAGCCTGGCAAAGCATCAGAAAAGCGTAAAACCCAGTCTTTGGTAATGTCCATGGGTTCCAGACTTCAGGCAGTCATTGCCAATAAAGGATTCTCAACAAAATATCAAAAATGAACATTTTATTTGATTATATTCAATTGTCCAATTACTTTTGGTCCCTTGAAAAAAGGGGGATAGCTACTCTTAGGAGCTGTCATTCCTAAACCCTTCCTCCAATTTGGATGTACATACCTTCAAATTAAACCGGAGGGTGTGCACTTTCAGCCCCTATCCATTATACAGTGATGGAAATAAGTATTTGATCCCCTGCTGATTTTGAATGTTTGCCCACTCACAAAGAAGTGATCAGTCTAAAAATCGGAAGGTAGGTGTATTGTAACACAGAGAATAACAACAAAAAATTCAAAAGAAATGCATGTCTAACAAATTATGCACTGATTTGCATGTTCATGAGGGAAATAAGTATTTGATCCCTTATCATTCAGCAGGATTTCTGGCTACCAGGTGTCTTTCATACATATAAGAAGCTGAGATTAGAAGCAGTCTCTTGAAGGGAGCTGCTAATCTCATTTTGTTACCTGTATAAAAGACACCTGTCCACAGGAGCAATTAAACAATCTGATTCCAAATTCTCCACCATGGTAAAGACCAAAGAGCTGTCCAAGGATGTCAGGGACAAGATTGTAGACCTACACAAGGCTGGACTGGGCTACCAAACTATCGTCAAGCACCTTGGTGAGAAGGTGACAACAGTTGGTACAATAATTCGCAAATGGAAGAAACCCAAAACAACTGTCAGTTTCCCTAGGTCTGGTGCACCATGCAAGATCTCACCTCGTGGAGTGTCAAAGATCATGAGAACAATGAGAAATCATCCCAGAACTACACGTCAGGATCTTGTCAATGATCTCCAGGCAGCTGGGACCACAGTCACCAAGAAAACAATTTGTAACACACTACGCTGATAATGATTGAAATCCTGCAGTGCCCACAAGGTTCCTTTTTGCTTAAGAAAGCACATGTCCAGACCTGTCTGAAGTTTGCTACTGAACATCTGAATGATGCAGAGGAGGACTGGTTGAAAGTGTTGTGGTCAGATGAGACAAAATCGAGCTCTTTGGCATCAACTCAACTTGCCGTGTTTGGAGGAGGAATGCTGCCTATGACCCCAAGAACACAATCCCAACTGTCAAACATGGTGGTGGAAACATTCTGCTTTGGGGGTGTTTTTCTGCTAAGGGGAAAGGACAACTGCACCTAATCAAAGAGACAATGGACAGGGCAATGTAGCATCAAATCTTGGGTAAGAACCTTCTTCGCTTAGCCAGGGCATTGAAAATGGGTCGTGGATGGGTGTTCCAGCATTACAAAGACCCAAAACACACGGCCAAGGCAACAAAGGAGTGGCTCAAGAAGAAGCACATTAAGGTCCTGGAGTGGCCTAGCCAGTCTCCAGACCTTAATCCAATTGAAAATCTGTGGTGGGAGCTGAAAGTTCGAGTTGCCAAACGTCAGCCACGAAATAAAGACTTTGAGAGGATCTGCCAAGAGGAGTGGGCCAAACCTGGTGGCCAACTACAGGAAACGTGTGACCTCTGTGATTGCCAACCAAGTACTAAGTCATGTTTTGTAAATGGGATCAAATACTTATTTTGTTCATGAACATGAAAATCAGTGCATAATTTGTTAGACCTGCATTTCTTTTGAATTTTTTATTGCTATTCTGTCTGTTACAATACACCTACCCTTCGATTTTTAGACTGATCATGTCTTTGTGAGTGGACAAACATTCAAAATCAGCAGGGGATCAAATACTTATTTCCTTCACTGTATAACTATATCTTGAATATGTTTCGGCAAATTCCTGAAAAAAACTAAAATTGTGCCTGTGTCCGAATATATATGGACCTAACTGTGTTGGTTTTCCAACTCTGTTTCTGTATATGCAATGCATACATTCTTTTCTTTAATTGGAAGAGTTTACAGTTTGAAATTGTAATAACAATTCTCATTGATGAAGCCATCTAATATACATGAGTTTCTTTTTTTCATTTTCTGTAGGAAAATGAATTTATAAACATTTAGGTAGATGTGCATATCACGCTAATGGATCTGCACTGCAGTGACAGCAAACAAAGCTAATGAATATGTTTAGAGTTGTTCATGACAATATGATCAATAGCAGGCAGGATTTTTATATAGCCGAGTGCTGTGTCTTTATTGTGTTTTCTGTTTAAGTTGCCAAGAGAACATGGGGAGGTCCACTGATGAGCTGAGGATGTATTGGATTTGTAATAAAGGGGAACAATTACATGTATAATCAAAGCTCCAGTTTTATAACTGATGCTGAGCTAAAGAAAATCAGATGGCTCTTAAATACAAGAAATAAATGGCTTTAATTACTTACCATACAAATTGGTGTGCTGAGCATTACAGCTGATTTATATATAAAGTGTTTAAATATTTTGTCCAGTTTCTTTGTTTTTTTTTTTTCCTGTAGTGTAGTTTGGATAAAAAAAAAAAATCAAATTTTTTTTCTTTTTTCACAAAAACGTCCCAACAATATATTTTTTTCGTCAAAATATCTTTTGCGGTTTCATGGCTCTTTCTGTCCCTTTTTGGCACCTACACACTTTGTCCTGGTGCCACTGGGACAGGAAATAAGGTGGAATAATCCTCGTTGAGGACAGATGGCACCAAATACATGGCAGTTTCATGTTTTAAAAACTAAATGTAAACATTTTTGGATTATGCATTGAGAACTACAGGGACTTTTTTTTTTTTTTTTTATAGAACTGCTTCAAAGTATTAAAAGGCTCTGTTATCTTTACAGATTTATTTTTGGATGACTTGTAGCATAATTATTTGTGTGCCATATGAGCAGCACTAGCCATTGTAGTTCATGTACATTTTTATCCCCTTCAGCTCTGGAAGATTTTACCCCCTCCATGACTAGGCCATTTTTTTTGCTATATGACACTGCATTACTTTTACTGGCAATTGAGCGGTCATGCAACGCTGTATACAGATGAAATTTTATAATATTTCTTTTCACACAAATAGAGCTTTCTTTTAGTGGTATTTTTTATCACCACTGGGTTTTTTTTTTTTTTTTTTTAATTATATCCACTTTGCCTTCCACACCTGTTCACCCCCTATGGACCAGAGCGATTTTTACATTTCTGTTATGGACCTTTTTATTCCGCGGTACATTTATTACTTAAGATAAAAATGTAATTTTTTTTTTTTTAGGACAAACAAGGCTGTGAATATGGTCTTGCAACAGTGTTTTTTTTTTTTTTTCACAATCCTTAAACAATTAACGTAACAAAACACACTTTTTTTGGGGCAGTGTTGGTTTAAAAATAGTGTTAATGCACATAAAAAGTGCATATTTTATTGTGTAATTTGTCCTATTTTAAAATGACACTAAAATTACGATTCTGGTACAAAGCATTGTAAAGTTATTTACAAATGAAAGTGGGTGTTTTTCAATTTTGCGCTTTTTTAAATATGAAATTTGTGAACCTATGTTAAAGGTGTGTAAACACTAGCAAAACAAACAAAAAAAGTTTAATAAAGTAGTAACTAGCAAAAAAAAAAAAAAAAAAGCAGGAAAATAATTGAATGGAGAAGGACTCCAGCTGCTTGAATTCTCTAGCAGTGATGTCAGTCCCATGCATGCGCGTGGTAGTCAGTTCCTTCAGCACATATCTCCTAAACAGTGCACATTTTAGGATATATTTACAGTACCTACAGGTAAGCCTTTATATAGGCTTACCTACAGATACAAGTAAAAAAAAAAAAGACTTTAACTGACTTCGTCTGCAGATGAAAGTTCATCCCTTTTTTGATCTGTAGATGAATATACAGATATATAATGAAACATTGTTCTTTTGAGCAGTGTTGATGATAAACATTGTCAGACTGCTTTTCTTTGACAGCTCCAGCTGTCAGAACTTTCTCTGTGTACTGGCAATGGGACTTTTGATTAGAGTTGAATTGCCCAGTACTGTGACAGGAGGTCCTGAAAGCAGGGCAGAAAGACTGGACATGTTACACACGCCCTGTGTACAATTGACATTTTTTTTTGGGGTGTCGAACAAGTATAGAGTCTGCAACTAGATATATATTAAAAAGACTGAACATTTTGAAAACCTACAATATTTTCTGTTATAAAACCTATCTAAATAAAAAAAATTAAATCGAATTTACTTATAAATTTAGGTCAAAATGCACTACATGTCTGAGATTTCCTTTTTAAACCAATTAATATATATTATTTACTCTGTAGGAAAGTTCTAGCATTCACAAACTATGGTATGTACAATATATTTGAAAATCGATCAGTCCTGATGTACTGACGGTCAATCTAATTTTTTGAAAGTAGACAGTCTGAGGTATTTAGTAAGAGCCATGGCAAGTTTTTTGAAGTTGTAATTGGAAGAGGAGGATAAGCCTATATTTCACTTTTAAGTGAAGTTCTGCTTCAAGAATGAAAAAAAAAAAAAAAAATCATAGTTATTAGTCATTTTGTATGTGGTACCTGAACTTTTGAGGCTCTTTGATGTTCAGCCTATAACCCTTTCGCTGCCAGGTGTGTATGTTGTACGGACCTGACAGTGGTAGGTTTTATACAAAATACAGTGGCTGCAGCCACCAGGATTGTGTATAAAACTGACACTCCTGCCTGTCAGGTGGAAGCAGTCAGGTGGCTGCGCTGCCTCTTGATCTCTTCCATAGCCCCCAGTACCGAGCTCCATCCATGTAGCCCGGGGCCTGCTTGCCCATCTGGGCCCAGGGAGCACCATGGTGGATGCTGGTGGGTTGACAAACATTTGTTCTCATCTCCTTCTTTCTGTGACCTGAAAAGCAACATGTGTGACATCACTTCTGGGTCACTGCTGTCACTATTGGCTAGCACAGCTGAGAAGCAATGTATTGCAATATGGTCTGCATTGCAATACATTGAGTGGAGCTCAGAGGACACATGCATGTCTTTAAAAAAAAAAAAAAAAAAAAAAAAAAACATTACATAGGGGACACAGTCACCTTTTTGTGATGATTTTTAGGTGAAAAAAAAAAAGTTTCTTTGATTGCAAAAAATAGTTACAATAACCACATAACATCCTCCCCCTATCTACTATTGAGCCATCGCACCCCACCCCCACATATAGACATGTATGAATGTAAACGCACACGTAAGGGTGCCTAAACGTTAAAATGCTGATTGCGATGCATGTTACATATTGCTGCACACACTGGAGTGAGAGCAATAATTCTAGCACAAGACCACCTCCATAATGCTAAACTAATGCCCTATAGGGGCTTTTTAAGCATCACATATATAAAATATAGAGTACTGAAGTTTGTTGCCATTTTATAGGTGCACAATTTAAGGTTTGGCATGTTGGGTATCTATTTACTCGGCTAAGCCTTGTCTTTTATGTTTTCCCGAAAATTTGGGTAATTTATTGCATTTGTTTGCTCTAAAATACACTTTTTAATGTTTGGGTTTTTTTTTACTAAAATTTTGCATTTAATAGACTTTTGCAGTAATATTGTGACATAAAAAATTGGAACTACCACTTTTTTTATTCTCTAGGGTGTCTGCTTTCAGAAAATATATGTTGTTGTGGGTGTTTTGTGTAATCTGCTAAAGTGATTTTTTTTAAACGTGTGCAAAAATGAAAAAACTGCTCTGGCGGCAAAAGGGTTAATGCAACTAAACATTTTTCTACAGTGCTATATGCTGCTCAAAACAAATGTCATTTAAACAGTATTTTGACATGACAAGTTAAGATACTGTCAGCAGATAGTTGCAGGCTGCTGTTTTGTCCAGTATACATCATTCTTCCTCTTTTAAGCCCTAAAGGGAGCATTTGTGAGGCTCCAGAAACGTGTTTTCTCCTTCCTTTTATCTATCTTCATATTGGAATAAACATATACTTGGACAACGTATGGTGTGGCATGTTGATCCAGATCCATTCAGGCAAAAATCAAGGAAACTGGAAATTCTTTGGAAAGGAAAAGATGGCAGCTGAGCATCCAAATATTCTGTCCAAATAGACAATTGGAATGCTGTGCTGCCTACAACTGAGACACTGGTTAGAGAAGTAATATGTGATTAAAAAAAAAAAATCTGTGGTTGTGTAAGTATGCAGTGCTACAATGCACCTCCCCCTTCAGTGTATAAATATATGAACTAAACATGAATGCCAACGATCCATACTGTGTTGCAATGCACCTGTCTTAATGGGTGTAATCCTACAATAATACACCACCCTTAGGTGAAAATACTTGTGCAACACTATAGTAAAAAATAGCAGATGAGATACTTTTGATTTAAATCATAAACCATAGGTGAGAACCCCTATGTGGCAAACTATGAATAATGCGGGGGGACTACAACGCACCTTCCCCTAAAAATGAGACATTAAGTTAAGAGATTTATAAATTATATGTTCTTACAAAAAAAAATGCCATAAACCACATATATATCAACCTAAAATGTAGTGGGGACTACAAAACACATTCCCCCAAAAGTAACGCACTATATTAGTTGTGCTGGAAATAATCCTTTTAAAAGAAAGTGTCCTTGAGAAATCAATATATAAATACAATAAATGTGCCAGTTCATATTATGAAGTCCTGGTGCTACAAAGCATCTTCCACAATTTTGATGACATAGTGACTTGGTGATAAGTTGATGATCTTGACAAAAAATTGGTGATAATTGCCACCACTCATGCTCCCCGTGCAGAATCTCACTCACCGCAAGGTGTTGACCCCCTAAGTTTAGGTAGGTCAAAAGCGCTTTTGGGTGCTTTGTTTCCTCAAGCCCCTGCAACGGACCAGCCTCCTATGATCTCCTGAGACAGTTATCCACTGAACCAGAATCACAAACACTCTCAGCGACCATTTGTCCTCCTACACCGCAGTAGGAATAATCACAGGGAAACTCCCATAGCTTTTATACTGTTTAATTTAAATCATGTAAAATTGCACTTGCGTCAAATCTATGTATGTAGCGCTTTAAATACAATATTTCCTAGGACACTTTCACTCTGCATACGCCCATGTGCAAACCGGAAGTGACTCAATTTGCCCCACCCAACATGTTTCATCACAGTGACTTGATCACTATGGTCATGAGGAAAAAACACATTTTGGACTTGGACATTCTTGCCCTCCTTGTAGACTAGTGAATAAACTTCTCTCAAAGTCTGCCAATGCACCTGGAAGGCCCAATTTTACTTTAGGGGGGACTCAAGGAATTTTAGTCCTAGAAAGAACTTTCTAGGATCTATGCTGACCAGAAAGACACAATATCTGGCCTTGATTATCACCAAAAAAATCTCAGACATGGCTGTTCTGTTTGAGACCTTTGGCATCTCACTTCTTAGTTAAGACCTTTTTTAGGGTGTAGAACACTATTTTTCCCTGTGTCACCTAGGGATCCTAATCCTGGTTCTTTTGAACCTGTTAAGGATATTCCCTTGTTTGACCTCACTTGCAAGATGATCTTTCTTGTTGCTTTCATCTCTACCCGGAGGGTAGACTTTAAGGACACATACAATGTACTTGCATGCCCCCATATCTCCAGCACATCAATGCTATATAATGTTAGCGCTCAACACTACCAGTTTGTAGCCCTACAAACTTGTAGGTCTGTCTTCTGCAGGCTATTGGCACCTGTGCTAGCCTTCAAACACTCCCAGGGTACAATGTAATGTAGACAGTCTAGACCTTTTTGTAAAGTAAATTTGTTAATTCTGTATAAAATTGTATTCTATTTTGCATGCTTTGCCTATGTATTGTATGCTGCATTCATTGTGCATTGGCACTAATAATGTTTTCATTACTTGTTTACATTCCTTCAAGTCCTTATTAGAAATTTGCCTGCCTATGGAATGCCCCTTGTTACCATAAAAGTACAATTGTAATATTACATGATACCTACATAGACCTGTGTAAAAAAAAAAAAAAAAAAAAAAAAAAAAGTTCAAATTGCGCTAAATAAAGAGAACAGTTATTTGGAAAGATGCTGAGTATATCTTTTTTTTTTTTTTTTTCTGTTCCCTATTGCAGTAGTTTACTGTTAATTTGGAACTGCTAATCAATATGAGGGTAGGAGTTGCCTATCTTTAAAATTGCTGTATTAATGTCCAGAACAGATGGCTAGCTTTGCCTATTGGGGGATTTACAAGTGACCCTGAGAATTTGAAACGAGGAGCCTGGGAGGATCTGGGAATTTCTGATAGTAAATCAAGTGAGGTAAGCCCTTTGCTTACATTTGAGATATCAGACTTCCCTGATCAGTAACAAGGGTAGTACCTATTCTACTACCCTTATTTGAACTGTATTGATTGGGGGTTATGTTGTCACAGTCTGTGCATCTGAGTGGTCTCAATAAAACAAAGAGTGCTGTTAACAGGTTATATGAAGCACACATATGCTGTAATAGTAGATCTAGAGGCACGAGGATATATGCACAAGAAAATAAGACTGGCCAGTCATTATGGGCATTTAAGTTAAGTAAGGGAATGAAAGGCAAGAGGGTACCCTCAGAAAATGCCCAGCTCAAGAGGAGCACTAGAGAATATATATTAACTGAAGGTTTGGTTCCGCCTATACTGAGCCCCTAAAGAAATTGTTAAGGTGAACAGAGATCCACAAAAGGAAACAGGGCTACCGGGTCCACAGGGACTAAGAATCATGCGGATTAAACAGAGGAACAGCTATCTGAGCAGGATGGATGAAGGGTGACAATGTAACATTAGACATAAGGGGAAACTTTGATAAATTGTGGAATTAATTTAGAGTAAGGTACCACAACTAGTAAATTCTAAAACATGGGAAAAATCCAAAACCGAGAAAGGAGAGTCAAATTGCCAAGAAATAATATTCTTGGCCCTGGCCCAAACAGAATACTTTATGTGGTCAGAGAAGAAACATGAGATGAGCACTATGGCTGTCCATCTGATCATAGGAGCTGGAGTAACTGTAGCTGCTGCCTTTTAATATTAGGGCACTTACCTGTCCAGGGATCCAGCGGTGTGCTTGCCCTGAGCTGATTCTTCAATTGGCTGTTGGGTGCTGATGCACCCATCTTGATTAAGGGAAACCGACAGTAAAGCCTTGCGGCTTCACAGCTGGTTTTCAACATGCGCAAATTTCACTGCACTTACTGAATAGGCTGCAGTCCTCTGGGACCTGTGAAATGTCCCAGAGGACTACAGGGGGAAGGAGGGGAGAGCAGAACATCCATCTCAGTTCGCTGCCGTGGTGAAGTTTTCCACTCGGATCTCTTAAGATTTTTGACACTCATTTGTGTGTTCTCCCAAAATTCCAGATCCTAACAGACTGGAAGGATCTTATAAACTAATGCCAGGTGACTAAGTGGATTGTTAAGAGACATTTATACTGTGTGTATATATATATGAAATGTGTGGAGACACAAAACAGCATCTATTTCATGTACAATTTACAAAACGTGAAGGAAAAGTTACCTCGATTCACCCCAGACACTGCAAAAATTACCCAATTAAAGTATCTGTGTTTAATTTGGTTTCCTCTTGGAATCACAGTCTGGGGTACTAATTATTCATATGCTTTAATAAATATACTAGTAAGGGATATACAGTGTGTGTGTATATATTGACCTTTTTGCAATCAAGTCTTAAAAGGTGATTCTAAAGGTTTTATTTTTTTTTTTTAAAAACATGTCTTTATCTGCTGTGTGCAATGGTTTTGCACAGAGCAGCCGGGATCCTCCTCCTTTTCTCCTCCTCCTCCCTCATTCCTCCTGAACATGGCAGTATAGCATTGTTGTTTCAGAATAACCATGTTAATGAATGGCAGTCGAAGAAATTTTGTACTTGCTGTGAAATTAGTTTTCTTTTCTCACTCAGCCTCTAGCATATCATATTGCTAGATATCACAAGCACTTTTCAAAGTATAACATTGTTGGTTTGATTGGGATAGAAACAGGGTGACATAAGACAGGAAATATAAATGGGGTCCTGACATCTGATCTTCCTGACATCCCCTGTAGCCCCACCTTTTTTCACTGTTGCAAAAAATTAAAAATCGTTTGAACATTAGGAAAAACTGTCTGAGGAAATAAAATATAGATGCAATAAAATAGGACTGTTTTTAAAATGCTGTCATGAAATTGATTATTTTGTTGCTTATTTTAAATGTTATCTAGTAACAAACATTAAATGTTTTTCATAAACAAGAGATCCATAAATTTTAACAGCTTAATAACCTGCTTCTAGTTTTTAATTTACAGTGTTTCATAGCAGTTTAAGTTGCTTTTACTTGCAACAGGCTTTTTATGCCCTGCCAGCAGACATAATCTTTTAATACTGCCAAGAAAATGTCTCCATTAATGGATCGCAATGCTTTTTGATGATCTTCTCTTGATATACTTCAGCTAGTTGATGTAAAAAATACAAAGCTGACCTTTTGCATTGTGATAGACCTAGATGGAAAGCACCATATGAAGCAATACATTATTGTGAAGCAATCTCTTCTTTTTTTTCCCCCCTTAATGTTCCACAATAAAATGTGTAGTAGATAAGATGGTTGATATGAATTGCCTAATGCAACATTTACAATAATGTTCTAGTTTCACCAGCATTGCTATGCAAATTGACTTTTAACATTTAAAAGGAAAGTTAGGCTGATTTCAATGGGCACATAATCTGTTGTTTTTAAGTTTGTCTGCAAATAATTTTAATGCGCCTGAAACATTTTACATGTGTGCATTACAATTTTTTCATGCTGGCATTTTATATATAGATTGTAGGTTCTTCCTGGTGACTGTTCAAGCATAGTATGCATCCTTGCAGATTGACTGTTGACAGAAAATCAATTAGCAGATAAGAGGCATAGAGATTTTATTACAGAGGATACATGATGAATAAATGATGGTCCAGGGTAGTTCTTCCTTCTTTTTTTCCTTTTTTTTTTTTTTTTTTTTTTTTTTTATTCAGAGGAGTATGGAACATTGCATATCAATATTGTGTATTTTTTTAACCAGTATTTATATTATATTATATTTATATTGTAAAAAGTATAGTTTGCAGAGTGATTGTGATTCTTGCTATCACTCATGCTTCCCCCCTCCAGAACCTCACTCACAGCAATGTATTGACTCCCTATGTATAGGTACGTCAAAAATGCTGTTGGGTGCTTTCCTTCCTCAAGCCAATGCAATGGATTAATCTTCTGTGAGCCGCTAAGATGATTATCCAATCTATTAGGATCCTCCCAACGGAAGGACACCTTCCAATATACCAGATGACCACTTGTCGTCCACCACAGAGAAATGCTGTAGGTATAATCAAAGGGAAAGTGGGGTCAATACATTGTGGTCAGTGAGGTTCTGGAGGGGGAGCACGAGTGATAGCATGAATCACAAATTACCTGCTACGGTCACTGGCTATATCACCGAGTCATCATTGTATTTAAGATGTAGAAGGTGTTTTGTAGTACTGGGACTTTTTAAAAATGAACTGACACATTGGATTGCTATATATTGACCATTTCTAAGGACATTTTTCAGCACAAAACTTCAATGTGTTGCATTAGGGGAAAGTGTTTTGTAGTCCCTTCAATATTTACACGTTTGCTTTATAGGTGTTCACTATATGATTTATGTTTTTCATCACAAAGTATTTATCAAAGAGTGTTGTATGGATATCCTCATTGAAGAGGGAGGTGCATTATAGCATGATATATCACGGGGTATTGTATGGGTATCCTCGTTGAGGAGAGAGGTGCATTGTAGCATGATGCACATGTTATTTATGTTCCTTTTTTAGAGTTGTGACTACACATTTATTTGAGGGAGGTGTATTGTAGCACAATGCACGTTTTTAACCAGGCATCTTTTAAAGTGGGATTCATACACTCCCTTATCAACTTGTCACTTTAACTATTTTTGTAGGCGTGGCAGCGCAGCATCCTAATTGGTGTGTGTGTGTCATTTATTTCTTGGACCTCCCCATGTCAGCCTACAACAGGTCAGCTCCGCCCTCTGACTCCTCCAGGACAACTTCTTTCCTAGCCTATAAGAGCGGCTATCTCCCCTCTATCAGCATTCTTTTTTCGTCCATGCTCTGGATACCTTGAAAAATCTCTCTTCTATGGCCTTCCCAGGTTCAGCCTCTCCTGGGTAAGAAGACAACTCATTTGGGCTGTAAACCTCCCTGTGCAGTGGGTTCCCTTGGTGCGGGGATTGTTTTGTATGTTTTAAAAAATTCCTAAGACGGGGTGACTTACCTGTGCATAGATTGGCTGGCTTGTAGTATCTCAGTCCGTTGGTCCATATATCAGCAGATCTGTGGGTTGGCTGACACTTGTGGTCCATATCTCAGCAGGTCTGTGGGCTGGCTGGCTGGCTGGCATCTGGGGCTGGTAATCCCCACATTCATGGCGGCTGTGTTTGTTCCGGCTACAGAGCAGGCTAGGTGGTACACATGCTAAGACGGCGGGCACTGCTGCCGGGATGTTCTGTGACACAGGAATCTACTGTGTTATCTAGAGGCTGTCTCTCTCTCTCATGTTGTAGCTCTGGGGCTACTGCAGACTCTGCTGTGTCTCTATGAACTCCACCTGTTTACCTAATTACTCCACTACTCCAGCCTGGGTCTTTCTGCTGCTCTGTTCCCTCTAGGTCACTTCAGCTGTTTACCTTGGAGGCATGCATATGTATTATGACTCTGAGATGCTGGTTAGGTTATATTCCCACTTAGGCTATTGCTAAAAGCTGCAGCTTCAAGCGCTGAAGAGCTAATGGAGAGGTATTTTTTTTCTTTGTTTTTTAAAAAGTAGCAAAAAATAATATAGAGTGCTATCTGCTTACCTTTTTGGCAGAAAGAAGACTCCAGCATGGAATAAAGCATCCTCCAAGAGCTTGGTCCTAAGCAATCCTGTCTCCTGTTGTCCAGGACAAGTTGCTTCACCAGAACAGTCCAGGGTGGATTAAACATCCACCAAGTGCTCGTTCTAGGACGCCATCGCCAGTGACCCATTGCAGTTGTATGGAAATGGGACAAGGAAAATCTTGTCACTGAAATGCTTCAAAGAAGAGTAAATCCTCTGGCCAGCAGAGGAAAAGGTCTTCTACCTCTTCTGCTCCAACCCACCCTGAAGTGGTGGCTTGTTGGGGCTGTTCAGCTGACGCATTGCCAGGGGAACTGGTGGGCAAATTGGTGTGCACATCCATTCTTAGGTAGGGGGCACGTGACAAAGCTGCAGATGCACAGCAAGTAAAATTGTACATTAGAGACACAGCAAAAAGTTCTTCACCCAAAAAACAGAAGAGAAAAAAAGTGTGTCAAAAGGATTGCAATTTATGGAATATAGTTCCTAAAGTAGCCACCTCTTTACAGGGATTGGCTAGCCACATAATGCTTCCACTTGAAGGTTCGGTGTCTTTTAGGGATCCAATGGACCGCAATATAGATACAGATCTGAAGAGGATGTACAGTGTGGCAGGACCATCCCCTATGGCCCTCAAACTGTGGGTGGCAGAAATGGAGTCCTGTGGTTCAGGATAAGTGCAGTTTTTCAGGACAGCTGTGGACTTCATTGCTGAAGTGTCAGTGGATCTAGTCAGAATGACAGCAATGTTAATGGCTCACACAGTAACAAAAGAGCCTTATGGCTAAAGCATCGTTCTGCTGACACTGCCTCTAAACACAGCCTTGGCTCGATTCTGTTTGATGGGAAGCCCCATTTTGGCAAGACCTTTTTAAAGCTGCCATTCAGCAGGTATCCTGTGGGAAGTCAAGCCTTATCCTTCAGGAGAAGAGATGGCAACGTCAGTCCTTTTCACTCTTTTTTCAGAAGAGTTGAGAATCGTTTCAAAGAAGCCAGTACATACAGGCCTGGTGGGCCATTTTTCAGACATTGGAAGAATGTCAGTGCAGCATTTCCCAGTAAAGATCAGTAAAAAATGGAACTGCAACCATCTCACAGACGTCCAGGCTGTCCACGGAAGTGAACACCTCGGCAGGAGCATCTTCTGTTAAGGGTTGATGAAAATCGCCATGCAACTTCACTTCAGTTATCTAAAGACACAACATGGCGTACACTGCAGAGGAATGCCATGCATGGGTGTCATCCACAAAGGAAGCTTCTCCTAAAGCCCACGTGCAAAAAAGCCTGCCTAGCATTTACCAGGGCCCATTCTGAAAAAGACAACTACTGGGTACTCTGAAGTGATGAGACCAAGATAAATGTTTTTGGAACTTATGGCTTCAAAACTTTATGGCGTCGCAAAGATGAGGACATTACACAATACACACGGACACACAATCCAAACTAACATTATCAACCTATTTGAACAGGCAAACATCGGATCCTTATTCACGTAGTGCCTACCAACAAAGATATATTACAAGGAATATTCACCAATTCGATCATGTACTCAACAGGAATTATCGATATTTAAAATATCACGTAGGCTCTGAAATTTTGACCACTTTCCATACAAAATTATTTCGGTCGCAAAATGTTTCTGGGTTGCCTGCTTTAAATCCCTCCACAGAATTTCAATGGTATTTAATTGAAACTTTATCTTGTTTAAGAGAGATCAATTTCCAGTTCATCTTCAGCTCTGAGAGTTGTCCTCACATTTTCATCAAGCACAATTTTATATGATTCATAGTTGACTGAAAATCATCCCCAAACCATAAGCTTTCCATCGCCATGCTTCACAATTGTTATGAGATGGTTCTCCTAAGTGAACCTGTGCATGAAGAAGGGAGCCTTGTGTTCTGGGGAAGTGTTAAGGAGCTCTGGTAGTGGATCCGAAAATTTTTTGAACAATGCAATTTTTGTATTTTTCAGCTTTGTGATGAGTTTTGGCTGTACTCCTGATTTGCTGACAACAGTCTAACACAGGGGTGGGCAACTGTGGCCCTCCAGCTGTTGTAGAACTACAAATCCCATGAGGCATTGCAAAACTGACAGTTACAAGCATGACTCCCAAAGGCAGAGGCATGATGGGACATGTAGTTCACCAGCAGCTGGAGGGCCACAATTGCCCACCCCTGGTCTAACACATGGTTGTAATCAGCACAGAATGTGGAAGAGGAAGCTGTCTGCACTTGCATTTTATGAGCACTGTAATAATACAAACAATAGTTATTTTTGACAATCCAACATAGACAATCCTAACACAAAAGATCTCTCTCTCTCTCTCTCTCTCTCTCTCTCTCTCTCTCTCTCAAGCAAACGGTCTGCTGATCACCTTTTTGCACAACTTTCTGGATTCCCATCATGCTTTGCAGCTTCTCTGCTCTTTCTTTTGGCTTAATTTCTAAGGGCTACATATCCCATAGTACCTTGCTGCTTGAAAAGTGATTCCTGTACTGACTCCGCCTCCTGAAACTCTGAAACTCATCCTCTCAGCACCTGTGAAATATGACACAGCAATGCTTACACACAGGGCATGGTAAATGAAAGTCACATAATTCAAGTAGTAAATGTGGGGATCTTCACACTGTAAGTTTACCATTTTCAAGAGTGTTTAAATTTAATAGGAGTAAGCTAGAAATATTGAAATGCACTAGAGTAATGAACAGATGATTTAACATTTAACCATAGATATGCTTTAAGTAAAATGGATCACAAAAGCTGCTCAATTTGCTGCATGCACAGTTTGTTTTTGCCACATATATATTTTAAGTTGTGATGACACAGACAAGTCTTTCATCCTCTACCAAAGATGGCTGTGGTTTGTCAAAGGAATTTAATTAACATGAATATGTTGAAGGTGTAACAAGGAACAGTGGCGCCTCTGGATAATCCCTAGGCCTAAAAGTGTGTTTGCCTGCTGTTTATCAGCATGATGCCTAATTTAAATCCCATCTTTTAGCTTGTACACATGTGGCAATGCAGATCATTGTGAGCAATAAATATCATTCTTTTCTTTCTTTGCAGAATCACAATGCTACGCAGTTTTTTGCATGCTAAAACTGGACCATGAAATATTTGACACAGACATGATCATTGTGGACAAAACAATGACGGACATATGTTTTGAGAACATAATTGTATTGTAAGTACTTGTTTTAGGTTACCTGGCACTACACATAAAAGTTTACAGCAAACTGGAGCCAACATTGGAAATTAGCCTATTTTTTGTTTTTTTCTTCTCCGTGCTTACTAGAGACACAATAGAAGTGATCTAATCTAAGTGACATAGTGATATAATTGTAACAAACAAAGCTTAATTTTAGCTAAAAATAAAAAACCTAAAAATCAGCATAAGAAAACATAACATATAGTTATTATGGGTCCCTTCTGCTTATTGAGCTTTTAGGAGAAAACTTAGTTTATCCTACCCCTCGCCCAGTAATCTTCTGTTGCAACGGGGGTTAATAAAACTAAAGGGATGTCAGGAGTTCTGGACAGCTCTGTTATACCCACCTTTTCCTGCCAGATCCGCCATTTATAGAAGCCATATCTGAGTGGGGGTGGACAGATGCTGGATAGCTCTGCTCCATTCATAGATCCTGAGTCAATCACTGGTGTTATGAGTGTGGATTTGGTAGGAAAGGGTGGGCATAATAGAGATGTCCTGATGAGGGCTCCTGACAGCCCTTTAGTGGTATTAACCCCTTGCTGGGGGTTTTGTCCACGCCATTGCTTTCATGGGGGACTTGTCAGAAATAAATTACCTCTGTGATAAGAGACCTAAAGTCTGTTTTTCACCGAAAATGGAACGGGACAGCCAGTGTGTGCCTGAACTCTGTCTTGAAACCGTTAATTGAAGTAAAGCAGAGATCTCTGTTTAGAAAGTAGCAATGGCTCAGCACAGGGGGCTTCCACTATGGGCAGAGCCCTGGAACAGTCCCTCTAACAGGGTTGTATAGGCAACAGGCTGTCTCTCCTGAGAATTCTCTAAGGCCTACTCACTGTGATCCAGCTAATCTGAAGGACTTCTTCCACCTTCAGCTGACACTGGCTCAAAAGTATCCCAGGAAGATCCCTTTGGAATGCCGCCCTGCTTTCCCTGAGACTTTGGGATGATTGTTCAGCTCCTTCGTGAGCTAAAATCATTCAGGACTTCTAAAAGGTTCTTCTAAGCCTTGGAAGGTTTAACAGCATTTCCAGGCTGGGTCAATCTCCAGTAGGCAAAGGACTTTGCTACTCTGCTCCAGTCCCTATATACCTCTCTCAGCCTCCTGCTGGTCACTTTCCCAACTAGAGATTGGCTGAGGCTGTATAAAGGGCCAGCTCAGGCTCTAACTATCTGCCCACTATGTTCCAAAGATTTCTGGAAAGACAAGACGACAGGTAAGCCTGCAGCTGCAGAATCCAGAGTAGATGAAAAGTCATCACAGCTCCACTGGCTACAACAGAACCCAAAACAACTAAATTTACCTCTTTATCTCAGTAGCACCTAACTAGGATGGTGCTACAGTACCATTTTAAGGATAAAAATAAGATGATTTTGAAATTGCCGGCTTTTTGTTGCCCTGTCACAACCTTTTTCAGTCTTGTTACTGCCATCAAAGTAAGTGGTACGAACAAAGAAAAGGTGAAAGCACATTTTGCAACTAATTTGGGTTGATTGCAAATAAAAAGTGCATCTTGGAGATTCAGTGTCTCAGAAGTAGAGATAGGCAGAGGTTCTCCAATCCATAAAAAGCTGCATGTAATAATTGTCACAATAGTGTTCTGCAATGTAAAATTTCAAAGAATTTAAATATACTGTATCATCATCTACAGTACATATTATCAAAAAATTCTGAGACTCTGGATTTATCTCTGCCCTCACAGGGGTGTGGAAAGTTTTTTGAAAAAAAAACTGCTTGTCCAGGGACTAAATTGGTGTGCCAATCTACTTTCCCTTCAGGACAAGCTACTTGTCCAGATGAAAAAAATTATTACTTTTAACCAAACACCCCCGCCTGTTTCCAGCACCACATCCAGGGACTAGCAGGGACGATAGAGACCTTGCAGTGTAATGAGCACCAGTTGGCTGCTCCTCAGGAAAGGGGAGTGTCGGGCTTATCCTTTATCCCTTTCGCTGCCAGAGCCGTTTTTGCATTTTTGTACAAGATTACAAAAATCATTTTAGGCCTGAAGATTACATAAAACCCCCTAACATTATATATTTTCTGAAATCAGAGACCCTAGAGCAGTGGTTCTCAACCTTTCTAATGCTGCGACCCCTTAATACAGTTCCTCATGTTGTGGTGACCCCCAACCATAAAATTTTCGTTGCTACTTCATAACTGTAATTTTGCAGTGGGAGGACTAGCGCCCCATCACTGATGTCAGTGGGATGAATAGTGTCCCATCGTTGGTATCAGTGGGAGGAATAGTGCCCCATCATTGGTGTCAGTGGGAGGAATAGTGTCCCATCATTGGTGTCAGTGGGAGGAATAGTGCCCCATCATTGGTGTCAGTGGGAGGAATAGTGCCCCATCATTGGTGTCAGTGGGAGGAATAGTGCTCCATCATTGGTGTCAGTGGGAGGAATAGTGCCCAATCATTGGCGTCAGTGGGAGGAATAGTGCCCAATCATTGGCGTCAGTGGGAGGAATAGTGCCCCATCATTGGTGTCAGTGGGAGGAATAGTGCTCCATCATTGGTGTCAGTGGGAGGAATAGTGCCCAATCATTGGCGTCAGTGGGAGGAATAGTGCCCAATCATTGGCGTCAGTGGGAGGGAATAGTGCCTCATCATTGGCGTCAGTGGGAGGAATAGTGCCCCATCATTGGCGTCAGTGGGAGGAATAGTGTCCCATCATTGGTGTCAGTGGGAGGAATAGTGTCCCATCATTGGTGTCAGTGGGGGGAATAGTGCCCCATCATTGGTATCAGTGGGGGGAATAGTGCCCCATCATTGGTATCAGTGGGGGGAATAGTGCCCCATCATTGGTATCAGTGGGAGGAATAGTGCCCCATCATTGGTATCAGTGGGAGGAATAGTGCCCCATCATTGGTGTCAGTGGGAGGAATAGTGCCCCATCATTAGTATCAGTGGGAGGAATAGTGCCCCATCATTGGTGTCAGTGGAAGGAATAGTGCCCCATCATTGGTGTCAGTGGAAGGAATAGTGCCCCATCATTGGTATGAGTGGGAGGAATAGTGCCCCATCATTGGTATGAGTGGGAGGAATAGTGCCCCATCATTGGTATGAGTGGGAGGAATAGTGCCCCATCATTGGTATGAGTGGGAGGAATAGTGCCCCATCATTGGTATGAGTGGGAGGAATAGTGCCCCATCATTGGTATGAGTGGGAGGAATAGTGCCCCATCATTGGTGTCAGTGGGAGGAATAGTGCCCCATCATTAGTATCAGTGGGAGGAATAGTGCCCCATCATTAGTATCAGTGGGAGGAATAGTGCCCCATCATTAGTATCAGTGGGAGGAATAGTGCCCCATCATTGGTGTCAGTGGAAGGAATAGTGCCCCATCATTGGTATCAGTGGGAGGAATAGTGCCCCATCATTGGTGTCAGTGGGAGGAATAGTGCCCCATCGTTGGTGTCAGTGGGGGGAGGAATAGTGCGCCATCATTGGCGTTAGTGGGAGGAATAGTGCCCCATCGTTGGTGTCAGTGGGGGGAGGAATAGTGCCCCATCGTTGGTGTCAGTGGGGGGAGGAATAGTGCCCCATCGTTGGTGTCAGTGGGGGGAGGAATAGTGCCCCATCGTTGGTGTCAGTGGGGGGAGGAATAGTGCCCCATCGTTGGTGTCAGTGGGGGGAGGAATAGTGCCCCATCGTTGGTGTCAGTGGGGGGAGGAATAGTGCCCCATCGTTGGTGTCAGTGGGGGGAGGAATAGTGCCCCATCGTTGGTGTCAGTGGGGGGAGGAATAGTGCCCCATCGTTGGTGTCAGTGAGGGGAGGAATAGTGCCCCATCGTTGGTGTCAGTGGGGGGAGGAATAGTGCCCCATCGTTGGTGTCAGTGGGGGGAGGAATAGTGCCCCATCGTTGGTATTAGTGACACAAATGATGGGGCACTATCCCTTCCACTGACACCAATGATACTTACCTTGCTGACTCCTGCTCCAGCCTGGGCTCGCTCTCTCCCTCTCCCATCTACAGCCTGCATACCTGGCTGCAGCAGCAAAATTTGCACTTACCTGTCAGCTGTCTTCCTTCTCTGGCCTCTCTCTTCACTCGTTCCTGCAGCTCCCTCGATCTTCTTCGATCTCCGCGCGCTGCTGCTCGGCTCCTCCTCTCCAAGCTCCACCTTCTCGCCGGTGATTGGCCGCCTGTGTGCCTCTCCTGAGCTACAGTTCCGGTGGCCAATCAGCGGCGAGGAGGCGGTGACAGGGGCAGCATATCATCCCGCCCACACATCGCCGGAGACAGCAGCGGTGTCTCGGTTCCTAAGACCATCGGAAATGTGTTTTCCGATGGTCTTAGGCGACCCCTGGGAAATGGTCGTTCGACCCCCAAAGGGGTCGCGACCCCCAGGTTGAGAACCGCTGCCCTAGAGAATAAAAGTGGTAGTTCCAATTTTTTATGTCACATGATATTGCGGCAAAATTTCAGTAAAAATACAAGTAGGTTAATTTTAGGGCACAAAAAAAAGCAATAAATTACCCTTTTTTTTAAAAACATATACAAAAGATGAGGTTGCATTGAGTAAATGGATATCCAACATGTCAAACCTTAAATTTGCGTGTGCTTGTGAAATGGTGATGAATTTCGGTACCCTAAATTTTCTATAGCTGACGGTTTTAAATCCCTTTATTGGGCATAAGTTTAGTGTTATGGAGGAGGCCTGGTGCTAGAATTATTGCTGTCATCCTGGCGTGCGCGGCAATATGTAACGTGTATCGCAATCGACGTTCACATGCATAGGCACCCCAGCGTGTGCTTTTGTTTGTACGGTGTATATATGTGGGGGGGGGGGATGTTATGTGCTTAGGTGTAACTTTCATCACAAAGTCCCCTATGTGATATTAGGTGACAGATTCTCTTTTTATTGAGACATCCAAGGTCTAAAAGACCCTGCATGTCTCTTCTGTACTGAATGTAAAGCAGTGTACATCGCACCGCATTACATTTTCTGAATCTCTCAACAGGGACCCGGAAGTAACATCATAACGTCACTTCTGTGTCAGGACAAGAAGGGGAGTGGACATGTCTGCTCTCCTCCCTCCACTCTTGCTGAAGGCGGTGATCCGGGCCGATGGTAAGCGGAGCCCAGGAGATAGTGGGTGGGGGAAGGTTCACATGAGAGGGCGGAGAGGCTGGCACTGTGTGGAAGCAATCGGCAGCAGCGCTGCCACCCAAATGCTTCCACCTGACAGGTGAGCCCTGCTGCTTGCCCACAGTAGGGCTGAAAGTAGAAAAAAACTACCTGCCCAGCGCCCAGAACTACATGTGTCGGGCAATAGGAATTCAACATCCCTGCCTCAGATGGCACTGCATGAGAAACAGGCATGATTCTGTGATGAATATCACTGCTCGGGCTCAGGAATACTTCCAAAAATCAGTGTGAGAGCACAGTTGGCCATGCCCCCTTCACATCCCCCCCACAACACTGCCCCCCTCTCACATTACAACCCCCCCAAGTAGTATGCTTTGTCATCCTCACATGAATCCCCCCTACACACACACACACCACAGTACTGCCCCTTCACTTTACATGACTCCACCCCCTTCTTTACTTCACTTGTGTGCCCTGTCCTCTTGAAATCCACCCCCTCCACAGAGCACTGCCCCCCTTCACATCATATACCCGCACACACAGCTTGAGTATAGTGTCCTCTGCCCCCCTTCATTCTCCTGCCAAATGTGGGAGGCACAGCATTGAACGGCGTGCAGGAGCGGGTTAACTTGAAAAGTTAACCCTGGCAACCCCCACCCTCTGTTCAATGCTGTGCCTCCCACACTTTGTCCAGAAATGTTCTGCCTCACGCTCTCTGCTCTGCTGTTATATTAACAGCAGTGGAGGCTGGTGGAAAGTAGCGCTCCTAAATGGCATGACCATGGGTCCGGGTGGAACCGTGACTCGGTCCGCCATTTAGTGATGCCCGCTCTATAGTGTGTACTTGTCTCAATTAAGAGCACCAAGTGTCATTTCTGTCTTCTGCCTCGTTCCTCTATCAGCATGAATCACTTCTGACAAGTTTTCCTGACATCAAGAGAAAAATGGTGACGGGAAGGACCTCTAGCAGATTGCAACCTCAGCTCTGTTCCTGTGTGAAGGCAAAGGGGATGTCTGTTCCCTCCAGTCAGCTCTGAGTTCTCACTGAGCTCTGCAGTCTGTAATTTCAGCTCTCTGGCTCCTTCTTTTTTTTTTTTTTTTTTTTTATTCTGAACTCTCGGTCCAAGCTTTAAAATGTAACACTTTGAACGGATGTAGAGAAGAGATGACTGTTGATAAATGGGTACAACTTATGTGAGAGGATTTGTTTTCTCTCTGTATCACCTGAGGCCAGTCACTTCATTGGGTATATGTAAAGGTTTACAACCACTTTAACTAGCCTGTCTGTAGTCCAGACCTTTCACCAATTTTCACATTTTCCATTTCAAGATGTGTCAAATAGTTTCAAAGACAACCCAGGACTGTTAAGCAGTTAGCATTCTGTAAAGAATGGGACAACATTCCTCTCCCAAATCTCCTGCAACTGGTCTCTTCAGTTTCCAAATGTTTACCGAGTGTACATTTGATATGTTTACTATTGTAAATAAAATATGGGTTTATGAGATTTGCAAATCATTGCATTCTGTTTTTATGTGGATTTTACACAACGTCCCAGCTTTTTTGGAATTGGGGTTGTATATTGTCAAAACTTACCTGTTCTGAACCAGCAACAATTACTTTTATCTTCCATTCACATTGCTTGTGTTTGTCGCAGGCAAGGGAACTGGGAAAGCTGTTTCCAGCCTTGGACCTTGAGGTGTACAGCCGTGGCCAAAATTTGAGAATGACACATACAGTTTATTAATTTTCACAAAGTCTGCTGCTTCAGAGTTTACTATGGTATGCTGAAGTATAATTAAAAGCATTTCATAAGTGTCACAGGCATTTATTGACAATTACATTGTTTATGCAAAGAGTTAATATTTTCAGTGCTGACCCTTCTTTTGCAAGAACTCTGCAATTTGCCCTAGCATGCTGTCAATTGACTTCTGGGCCACAACCTGACTGGTGGCAGCCAATTATTGCATAATTAATGCTTGGAGTTTGTCAGAATTTGAGTTTTTTTGTTCACCTACCTCCTGGGGATTGATCACAAATTCTCAATGGGATTAAGGTCTGGGAAGTTTCCTGGCCATGGACACAATTTCAATGTTTTATCCCACAAGCCACTTATCAATTTTGCTTTATGGCAAGGTGCTCCATCATGCTGGAGAAGGCATTGTTCATCACCAAACTGTTCTTGGATTGTTTGGAGAAGTTGCTCTCTGAGGATGATTTTGTACCGTTTTTTATTCATGGCTGTGTTCTTAGGCAAAATTGCAAGTGAGCCCACTTGCTTGGCTGAGAAGCAATGCACACATGAATAGTCTCAGGATGCTTCTTCCAGATGCCCCAAACCATCAGAAAGGGGATTCATCAGAGAAAATTACTTTACCCCGGTCTTTGCAGAATATCAGTCTGTCCCTGATATTTTTCCTGGAGAGAAGTGGCTTCTTTGCTGACACCAGGCCAGCCTCCAAAAGTCGTTGCCTCACTGTGCGTGCAAATGCACTCACACCTGCCTGCTGCCGTTCCTGAGCATGCTCTGCACTGGTGGTGCCCCGATCCCACAGCTGAATCATCTTTAGGAGACGGTCCTGGTGCTTGCTGGACTTTCTTGGCGCCCTGAAGCCTTCTTCACAACAATTAAACCTCTTTCCTTGAAGTTCTTGATGATCTGATAAATGGTTGATTTAGGTGAAATCTTAGTAGCAGCAATATCCTTGCTTGTGAATCCCTTTTTGTGCAAAACAATGATGACTGCACATGTTTCCTTGTAGGTAACCATGGTTAACAGAGGAAGAACAATGTTTCAAGCTGCAGCCTCTTTTTAAAGTTTCCAGTCTGTTATTCTAACTCAATCAGCAAGATTGATCTCCAGCCTTGTCCTCGTCAACACTGACACCTGTGTTAAAGAGAGAATCACTTTACATAATGTCAGCTTGTCCTTTTGTGGCAGGGCTGAAATGCAGTGGAAATGTTTTTTGGGCGGATTACATTCATTTTCACAGCAGATAGACTTTGCAATTAATTGCAATTCATGTGATCACTCCTCCTAACATTCTGAAGCATATGCAAATTGCTGTCATAAAAACTGAGGCAGCAGACTTTGTGAAAATTAATATTTTGTGTCATTCTGACCAAACGTTTGGCCAGGGCTGTATATGTGCACTATGAGTATGGGCTGGCAGGGGCCACTCAGTGCAGAGACATTAAAAGCCTGTATTTATGCAGTTTTGAACATCTAGAAACACCTGCTGAGTAAAAGAAGAAATTTCCGTGCCTTTGGTGTCAACTTTTAAAGATGAACTTCTCCAGAATCCCTATAGTTCCCTTGTTTTAAAAATGCTTTTGCTGCTTGTTCAGAATATGTAAGTACTTTTAGTGTGCATGATATGGACACGAGTTCACTTTAAGTGTCTTAAGCTTGACAAATACTTTAAAGCGGAGCGCCAGACAAAGTTAAAAAAATAAGTCAGCAACTGCATAAACTAGCAGCTGACTTTTAAAAAAACAGACACTTAGCTGACCCTCGGTCCAGTGCTGTCCTCACCACAGCCAGTATCACTGGCCATGCTCTCTCCTCAGTTCTGGCATCTTAAGTGTGGGCACCCAGCTGTGACAGATTGCAGCTTCACAGCCGGGTGCCCACTGCACATGCGCGCGTAGCCTTGTGTATGTTCTTGTTGTCTTTCCCCCTGCACCCCCCCCCTTCCCCAAAGGTGCCAATTCTTAATGGAGAGCGGGGGACGAAGCCTTAAAGTGGAACTTCCCCTATTGCATGGAGCTCCGCTTTAATCACAGAATCACAGTACAGTCCATTTTAAAATGATTTCCTATGGGACATGTTCACACCTGTACGTTTTTTGAAAATGGTCCGGGACTTTTTTGAGCACAAAAAGTTGTGGTTTTGGTTCTATAGACTTCAGTGGAAATTCTGCAGAAAAGCATGTATTGCGTTTTTGCTGCATTTTGCGTTTTAAATCTGCCTAGCTGTAAAAAAAAAAAAAAAAAAGCAAGTGCAAAACGCAATGCAGAATCGGCTCAAACGCAACCTGAATAGGTGTGAACCTAGCCTTAAGGTAAAAAAAAAAACAAAAAATAAAAACACTCCCCCCCTCCCCCTTTCCCTAAATACTTACCGTAGTCTTCTATCGATCCAGTGTTGTGCCTGCATGTAGCTCTTCTCTGCCCTCTTCTTGCTCTCTCAGGCTACAGTGAGAACAGCGGTAGCCATTGGCCATCAAGTGCTGTGAGGAAGGCGCAGCAGGTGTGGCTGAGCCGTGCTGTGTGTCTATGTACACACACAGCCTGGGCCAGAAGAGTGCCCACATGGGTGCCACAATATCACACGGCTTGTATGGGGGCACTTGTAAGAAGGGAAGGGAGAGCGGTGACAGAATATCTCCAAAGATCAATATCCTTGCACAGAGCAGGGACGTATAACCCATTTTTCAGTTTAATTTTAAAAAAAAAAATTGCCTTTTGGAAGCACTTTAAAAATGAGTTTAAAATATATCAAACAAATGTAAAAAGCACTTGTTTTCCTCCAACAAAATGTGTACCTTTTTGGTGCACATTTAGCAACTGCCTTTCATATATATGGTAGCGGTGGCACATCAAAGTGAGGGAATTATAGGGCAATTATTTATCTAAACTGTTGAACTAGAAGTATTTTTAAGACTTCATGAAACATATTGAGTATCGTAGTTTGTCACCATTTTGTGGATGCACGTAAATGTTTCGACTTGGCAAATTTGCTGTCTATTAACGTAACACAATCTCATCTTTTATATTTAAATACATATTTAGAGGATTATTGTGTTCAGTTTTGTGTACACTAAAACTAATTTTAGCATATTTTTTAAGCTGTTTAAGAGAGAGGTTGAGCAAATTTCATGCAACATAGTTTTTCAACTACCATCTTTTTATTTTGCAGGGCTTCTGTTTTAAAAAAATGTTTAAGGGGTTTTAGGTCATCTTAGGACAAAATGTGCACAGTTTAATAATATGGGGGGAGGGGAGACTCTGGCAGCAAAAGGGTTAAACTTCATTTATCTGGAAGCATACTGTATATCCATTGCTCTGTAAAGGACCATACATAGAAAACTGGCATTAGACATTTGCTACAGAATTCTTATCCAGATGCTATTTTACGGTTAATTGTTTTGGCTTTTGTATGTGTTTTTCTTATGTTCTGTCTCGCTTATAAAATCCGCATAATAAGGAAACATTGATTAATCCATCTCAGCTGTTCATGTGCTTTTAATGTGAAGTGGACATTGTTTTTATGGTGATATATAACAGATGTTTAATTGTATTTACAGCACAGAAGCAAGACCAGACTTTCAGTTAAAACTGGAAGTATATAGCTGTTGCATGGAGGAATCATCTATAACAAACACTCCCAAGAAACTTGCACGGAAGCTCAGAAACTCAATTGGGAAATCTGCTGGGAAGAAATTTAATTCAGAGACTGAAGAATCTGAGCCAGAAGCTTTTGTGTTCTCAAATCTTCACATGCCGTGAGTTATTTTTGCAACCTTTAATGTTACTAGTAAAGTATATATACTCAAGGTTTTGTTGCTGGGAAATCTGGATGACTAGCTTAGTAACTTGCTTTTTGCTTCATGTCATGTCTTTGCTGGTGGTAATTCTTAAGCAGAGTAGTACACTGTAAATACCTCTAGATGTCACTATTGGGATTGTGGTTATTTAGTGTTGTACTGACATAAAGGCCTCAAAAGTTAATATTGTTACTGCTTGTAAGATCACATTCATATATGCTTTAATTTGCAAACATTTGAAGAAAGAGTAAATTGATTTTAAAGGCAAACTCTATTTTCAGTGCATATTTTGAGCTCTTGTAATGTTTTTTTTCCTGCATATTAAGGAACACAGGGTCAAATAATTTTGGTACACTGGGTTATTATGCTGCCTTCAGGAAACTGGACACTGGAAAACAAAGTTTAAAAAAACAGCCCAGTGCAGCACCACCCACTCCCATGCTGCTTTTTTTCAGAGGAGAATTAGGACCAGTCTGTATACAGTTGCAAGAAAAGTATGTGAACCCCTTGGGATTACGTGGAGTTTTGCATGAATTGGGCATAAAATGTGCTCTGAACGTCATCTAAGTCACAACAATAGAAGAATACAGTCTGCTGAACATAATACTACACACAGATGTTGCCATGGTTTAATTGCACATAACATGTAAACATTCACAGTGCAGGGAGGAAAAAGTATGTGAACCTTTGGACTTAATAACTGGTTGACCCTCCTTTGGCAGCAATAACCTCAACCAAACGTTTCCTGTAGTTGCAGATCAGACCTGCACAACGATCTGGAGTCATTTTGGAACACTCCTCTTCACAAAACTGTTTCAGTGTAGCAATATTCTTGGGATGTCTGGTGTGAATCGCTCTCTTAAGGTCATGCCACAGCATTTCAATCGATTTGAGGTCAGGACTCTGACTGGGCCACTCCAGAAGGCGTATTCTGTGCTGTTGCAGCCATTGTTTTGTTGAATTACTTGTTTGCTTTGGGTCATTGTCCTGTTGCATCACCCATCCTCTGCGGAGCTTCAGTTGGCGGACAGATGGCCGTACGTTTTCGTGCAAAATGTCTTGATAAACTCTGGAATTCATTTTCCCATCAATGACAACAATCTGTCCAGGCCCTGAGGCAGCAAAGCAGCCCCATACTATAATGCTCCCTCCGCCATGTTTTACAGTGGGGATGAGGTTTTGATGTTGGTGGGCTGTGCCTTTTTTTCTCCACACATAGTGTTGTGTGTTCTTCCCAAACAACTCAATCTTGGTTTCATCTGTCCACAGTATATTTTGCCAGTAGTGCTGTGGAACATCCAGGTGCTCTTTTGCAAACTTCAAACATGCTGCAATTTTCTTTTTGGACAGCAATGGCTTCCTCCGTGGTGTCCTCCCATGTACTCCATTCTTGTTTAATGTTTTCCTTATTGTAGATGTGTCAACAAAAATGTTAGCATGTGCCAGAGATTTCTGTAGGTCTTTAGCTGACACTCTGGGATTCTTCTTTACCTCATGCAGCATTCTGCGCTGTGCTCTTGCAGTCATTTTTACAGGACGCCCGCGCCTAGGGAGAGTAGCAACAGTGCTAAACTTTCTCCATTTGTAGACAGTCTGTCTTGCTGTGGACACATGAACATCAAGGCTTTTGGACATACTTTTGTAACCCTTTCCAGCTTCATGTAAGTCAACAATTCTTGATCTTAGGTCTTTTGAGAGCTCTTTTCTGCGAGGCATGGTTCACATCAGACAGTGCTTCTTGAAACCAGTAAACCCAAAACAGGTGTGTGTTTTTTAAGGGCAGGACAGCTGTCAGCAACACATCCAATATAATCACACTGATTGGAGTCAAGGTTGGCTCACTCCTGGCTCCAATTTGCTCTGGGAGAAGTCATTAAGCTAGGGCCTCACATACTTTTTCCTCCCTGCACTGTGAATGTTTACATGTTATGTGCAATTGAACCATGGCAACATCTAATGTTTGTGTAGTATTATGTTCAGCAGACTGTGTTCTTCTATTCTTGTGACTTAGATGACATTCAGAGCACATTTTATGCCCAATTCATGCAAAACTCCATGTAATCCCAAGGGGTTCACATACTTTTTCTTGCAACTGTAGCTCTTCAGGCATTGGGATCTGCTGTTGTGGTCTCCTAGACACTTCCGGGTTGATTTACTAAAGTCAAATAAAATGTTTTCTATAAAAGGGAAGTTGCATTTTTCAAGGGCATTTGCCCCAGAGCTTAGTGATTGTGGTGAAATAAAAAATAGAAAAACAGTATTTTTGCTTTGCTTGGATGATGGAAATCAGCAGAACTGCACCTCATTCACTAAGCTCCAGGACAAAATACCTTTGAACATTGCCTATTTTCATTTAGTAAATCAACCTGTTTTTGTAACTTGTGAGGCATATACCGTGATACTGAGAATGAGAATCCAAGCTCTGCTGTGTCCCTGGCACACCTTGTGTCCGCTGTAAGAAAACTTATTAGCCTGGGTCCTCTCAGAAGCCCCCAGCTTGTTAATGTTTCCAGTACTCACTACTACAGTCTGTTTTATATAGTGATTGCCCTAAGCCAGATAGTGTTTACTGCCTCCCAAGAGTTTTTTTTCCCATCAATATAGAGGAGGGGTTCCTTTTAAAAGTTGCCCCCCCCCCCCTTCTGGTATTAGTGTTGTTTAGCTAGTGATTACTATACACCTTCAAATCCAGACTAGGTCTCCTTTCGGTATACATATAGAGAACCCTTTGGCTCAAATGCTGGTCTGTGGAGCTTCAATGTGAAAGACTATCTGGATTTTAATTGGAAATGTCTGTTTGGCAAATCCCTGGTCAGCTCTCTCAAACACATTACTGGGGGAAAGGGCACCCTTTTGCCTCTGCAAAGGAAGGCTAAGTTTAGAGTTTCTTTTAGAATGTCCGAGGCCTTAAAATCCAGGGTCAAGCCTGGGTATTTTTTGTGGGCTAGGAAGATTTGAGTGTCCCAAACCAAGTCCTGCTTAGATACAGATTGTGGTATTCAGGGCATCTATGAACTGGCACAATTCCTTCTGTCAAGGTGTTGTAGCTGTTCTAGAAGAGGAAAGTTTCTAGGCTTTCTACTAAAATCTTTTCACAGTTTCCAGAGTGAAAGGGGGCACTTGCCCTATGCAGGACCTAACGATTCTCAATACCTTACTGTGGTTACAAATATTTCATATAGAATCTATAAGGTCAGTTATTGGGGAAGATGTACTAAAACTGGTGCATCTGTGCATGGTAGCCAATCGGCTACAAACTTCAGCTTGTTCAATTAAGCTTTGGCAATAAAACCTGGAAGCTGATTGGTTTCAATGCAGAGTTGCACCAGATTTTGCCCTCTCCAGTATTAGTAAGCAACCCTCATTGCTTCCCTCTTTCCAGGAGATTTTCTGGCTTTTGGGGAGTTCAAGGATGCCTATTTGCAAGTTCTCATTTTTCAGTTGTATCACTGCTTCCTGCATATTGCAGTGGACATCCAACATTACAAGTTTGTCACCTGTCTCTTTGGTGTACATACCGTACCGTGGGTCTTCACTAAAATGCTAGCCACTGTACTTGCTTTGCTTGGCTCTCAAGAAAATCCTATAGTGGGATACCTGAATGGGCATCTTTTGCTGAGGGAACAGGTGGCACACACTTTCAGTCACTGTCCAAAATAGGTTTAAGTGAACACCCAAAGTTCATGCTGGAACCTACTTATCACTTGAAGTATTTAGGCCTTCTGGATACCTCTTCTTTATGGGGCTTCCCACAGGAAAAGCTTCAAATGTTGCTCTCATGGTCTGTTGCTAAAGTCCAGGAGCTTTATGGTGGCCTCATTTGAAGCAATTCCATATACCAAATTTCACTCCAGACTGTTGTAACTCAATATTCTGGCTACATAGCACAAGAAATCCCAGGACAATTCTCTGGACAATTGTGTTAACCTGACCTCCAAAACCTGGCTTTTACTGGCCTGGTGGGTCACAGATTAAGCCCTGGAGTCTGGAAATTTCTCACCCCTTGGTCTAGAAGGTTCTTACAACTGATATATTCCTGTTGGCCTGGGGAAGCAACCTGGACACTGTGGCGCAAGGGACTTGATCATAAGAGGAATCCTGTCTCCTGATCAACACTCTGGAACTACGTGCAATTTTGGTTATCCCTTCAACAATGAACCTTTCTACTGCTTGGTCATTCAACCAGGTTTAAGTAGAGCAATGTTCTGGTAGAGGCTTACATTAACCATCAGGGAGCAGCCAAAAGTCTTGCAACTCTGAGAGATGCAGATCAGATTCTGGCTTGGATGTTCAGCCCTTTCCACCATGCACATCCCAGTTGTGGAAAATTGGCACACATTGAAATTTCATCAGTCATCTCAAGCTGGCCATAGATGGATCAACATTTGGCTGGTTCAGCAGGGTCTGCTTGCTGTGGGGGCACTCTACAGGAGGAAAGGCCCAAGAGCACTGGTGGTGGACCCGAGAAGAGGAGGACTGGCGCTGTTCCGTGCAAAACCATTGCACAGGGCAGGTAAGCATGACATGTTTAAAAAAAAAAGAAAAAAAAAACCTGCCTTTACAGTTGCTTTAAGCTTCATTTTAACTAGTGAACATTGGTCCTGCTTGGTAAGCTCTTACCTGCTAATATCTGCTAATCTTCTTTGTCATCTCTCAGGGGAGCAAAATTCAACCTATTGGCTCATATAGCATTCACTTTGGACAGTGTAGAGGACAGCTTCAGAACCCATACCATTACTGTAGCTGGGCACGGTAAGTCGCACTTCACTAAATGTTTACTGCAGTCCATGTTTACTGCATTTTCTGCCTTAAAGCATTTAAAAGAACTGTGTTACTAAACCCAGGACCCTGCATTCACCATATCTGGTCTCCCACAGTACACAGAACAAGGAAATGCAATTATTTTCGTAAATATAAACTGCAAAATACCTTTTCTCATCAAAAGTATATAGCAGTCATGTGATTTCTATCGGTGTCCAGCTGAGCATGGGTTAAAGCTTGTAGGAGGAGTTTTCATTCTTCTCTCACTGCTCTATGAGATTGCATATCCCCAGACCCTCTGTCTGGACAGTGCTGATTGGCTATGTGCTGATCACATGCGCCCTCCCAAGAAAAAGAAAACTCTCTAACAGTACACACCAAACTGAGCATGTGCAGTGTGTCCCCAAGGCTTTGTTCTGTCGGGAGATGAAATGGGGAATGTGGAAGAAGGGGAAGATCAGAGATGTCAGGCTCAAGCCTCCTTTTTACACAATGCAGAGGATTAACCCCTTAAGTTCCACAGTGAGTATAACAAGCATGTTTTATTGCATATACAGACTGATTTTACTGTTGTGGGTTTAGAAACACTTTCAAGCGGGGTGTCTAAGAAAAATAAAAACCTATTCAGTACACCTCTGCAATATATATACACATTTCCCTATGTTTAGTCCCTTTTTAAAACAACTGCAAGCACAGAAAATTATTTGCTTAGCCTGCCTGAAATCCAGTAAACTTCCATATTCCTGTTGTGAATTCTTCTGAACATACAGTATATCACTATTAGTGTTATCATCCCTGTTCTCTTCTGCTGCCATTATCTCTCCCTCTCCACTTGCATACATTGATTTCTTTGCCTACAAAACATTGGTGCTGCCTTAACTCCCGCGAGGCTGATTGCACACAGTGTTTGTAGTAGAGGGCCTTTGAGAGATGTAGTACTGGGGGCATGCTTATGTCAATTAGAAATGACCTCCCAGCAGCTGCACCTGCAAGCATTTTTACAAATTTGGCAATGTTGTCAGAGGGAGTATAAAATGTTTGTTCTTGCTACAGGAACAAGGTAAAAAACAAAAATTGCTGGGACAACTAGTTTTAACCAGCACAGTTTGTTTGAAGAAAAAAAAAAAAAGAATTAATTCCTAAATGCACAAAATATGCTGTAATTATTAAAAGGGATTTTGAGAGTTGTTTATTTTTAGAAATCATACTTGGCTAGTGGATGCAGCATCGGTTCGTTGCTGCATCTGTCCCCTGCTGACTCCAAGACTGAGAGCTGAGTGATCAAAGACCACTGATCGCTCAGCATATTACTTTGGTTGACACCTTGTCCTGTTTGCATACTTATACCACATGAAGATCCATTGTGGCCACCATCTTCCCAGAAAAACTCTTGTCTCCCTCAAGCTTATTACTGGAGTTGACATCTTGACTTGTTTGTATAACTATCCCACCTGTATAACTTTTATATATTTTGTACAATTTGTATGAGACTTGGCACGCTTTCAGACTGGCGACGGTAAAATTGGGCGGCTAAGCTGCAGTTTTACCACCCCTCGGTCACCCACCTAAACTGTCATAATACAGCTGGACAGGGCTCTACACATGCTTTATTTTTTATTCGGGGCACAGAGTTTTATAAGCGACTTCTTGACGTCAATGGGGCTGCACCGCAACCACACGCATAGGACAGGACTGCAGCATGGCAGTGCAGAATTATAGGGTTAATCAAGCAATGAGAAGGCAATATAACAAATTTATAACAATATAACAAGTTAAGTGATGATGGAGCACTGGACTGTGGAGGGAGAGGAAGCAGATTGCTGAGAAGCTGAGCCAGGTGCCAATCCAGACATCTGGGTGGATCCCGACTTTAAAGTCTGGATCTTTCCCCAGCCTGCACCAGCTGAGTGATGTTAGCCAATAGCAGAATTTAGCCCTCTGTAAGCGGAAAAGGGGTCACAGGAGTGCAGAAAGAACTGCACTCCTGCGATCCACAAAAGCAGTACAGCCAAACGAGCTTTGGATGTACTTCTTTTCTTTAACCACTTGCCCTCCAGAGGATTTACACCCCTTCCTGACCAGGCCATTTTATGCGATACGACGCTGCGTTACTTTGACAATTGAGAGGTAATGCAATGCTGCACCCAAATGAAATTTGTATTTTTTCCAACAAATAGAGCATTCTTTTGTGTTGTTTGAGCACCTGTGCGTTTATTTTTTGCGCTATAAAAAAAAAAGACCAACAATTTTGAAAAAAAATATATATTTTTGACTTTTTGCTATTAAACATGTCCAGTAAAAAAATTTTTTAAATCAAATTTTGTCATAACTTTAGGCCAAAATGTATTCTGCTACA
The DNA here is from genome assembly GCF_062004578.1 of Staurois parvus. Classification (NCBI taxonomy): domain Eukaryota; kingdom Metazoa; phylum Chordata; class Amphibia; order Anura; family Ranidae; genus Staurois; species Staurois parvus. The sequence goes on along the minus strand of NW_028318099.1, from coordinate 7,584,689 downwards.
TGTCTTTGCTACAAAAAAAAATCCCATTTCGTGTAAATTAATTGGTTTATGTGAAAGTTATAGCATTTACAAATGGCGGTGTACATATGCTGGCATTTTTCATTTTTTAAAAAATGTTTAGTAATGACGGTGATCAGCGACGTATGGCGGGACTGCTGCGGGCATTCTGACACTGGGGGGAACTAACTTGGTGTCGGGCATCTCCAGTGACACCAATACAGTGAATAGGGATGTGCACGTGCAGCAAAAGTTGTCCCCCGGGGGAGGAAATAGGCAATGAGGAGGAGACATAATGGATCCTCACTGCCTGTCAAATGCCCTCTAAAAAGCGATCCAATGCAAATTGCTTTGGAGTGGGCGTCAACTAGCCCTAAGGCCCCATTCCCACCTTTGCAGTTGTGACTGAGTGCATGTTTTTGTGCAGCACGTATAGGGCAGCATAGTAATGTCAATGTGCTGCCTTATGTGCAAAACATGCACTAAAGAGCCCTTTTAAAATTCATGCCACACCAAAATGCATGTTTTTTTTGTTACCATGCTTTTGCACTTATTTGCATGCAGAAAAATGCAAGGTGTGTGGGGAGTGACATTAAGAATTAATGGCACAACAGCATGCCTGTAAAAGAGCTGTGTTTTTGTGCATTTCAGGGGCACTTGTGATTTTGTGCACATTTCTGCAATGCACAAATGCCCACCTAGTGTAAGGAGGGGGAGGGGATGTGGAAGGGTCTGAGGAGGAGAAGGGGGGTGTGGGGTGGTGTTAGAAGAAAAGGAGCGATGTGGTGGGTGTCACGATCGCGGCGCCAGATCCCAGCCCTTCTCACCAAACTCGTGACCGAAGGACTAGCCGATCTAAAACCGCGATGTCACGTGCGTAACAATGCCACACCCAGCTGCACTCTACACAACGATTTTCCAGCTAATTGGACCACAATCTATGTACTGGCAGCCTGAGCGATTGTTACTGGGTCAGGTTAATTACGCAATTAACCCTTCACTCTGCCACCACCTCCTTTTTGGACAGAGAAAGAGGAAACTCGGCAATATCAGCTAAAACACTATAATGGTTGAGATTGTCTGCATAATACGGTCACCGCAGGCCGAATATGCAGAGCGTTAAACAAACACAGCGTTCTCTTTAGAGGCAGGAATTCGTAAATTGCAATAAAGCGCTATAGAAACAGTTCAAAACTTTCAGAAGGTAAGATTTATTACTAAAAGGTCAAACAGGTGCAATAAAAATATTTACAGAAAAAATGTAACTAAGAGAGATAGATATACACACACACAGAAACTAACAGGTTGGCAGATCAAAGTTTCAGAGCAAAAGGGCACAGGTCTCCCCAGGTGGTATTTATGTTAAAATGGGAGAAGTCTTCAACCTAGACTCTTAGGCCTGACAGCCTATTTTGTAGTCCGCAGCAGGGGGTGTCTCTGAAGTCAAGGACCAATACCCCGCTTAGGGCGTGGAGGTATAGGTTGATACCTCAACTAGAGCCAAAATCTCCCTTAACTCATATTTTGGCCCATAACTTTCCAGCTGCACAAGTGACATTCCACCTGCGGGTAGATTATTATGCAGACACATCTGAGGATTGATTAGATATGAATTATGAAATTATACACTGTACGGTTCACGAGATCTACTTTTCTGTTTTCCTATGTATCTGAGACAATGCGAGTGACCTATCAAACTGTTCGCCTTCTCGTGGCCAATCTGACGATAGGTCCAGTTTTTATGTAAGTCTCTCATATTCCAAGATATGAAACATAGGGGAGAAATGGATTTTGAAAAGTGTTGATCTGATTCTGTCACCTACGCTGAGTGAGGTTTATTAGATTGGAATCTCTTTCAACTCCTGGGAAAGTTTGCCTTATCTCTTACGAGGTGTTACAATTTGCAGGTTCTTTGGACAGGGAGGCCCCGGCTCCCTTGGGGGGCTTTATAGCTCCTATGACCCTCCTGTGACATTCCCAACTCACACACATACTGGCCAAATGTCGCTGGGCCTCTCTAGGGAGGGAGGGGGGAAGAATGAAGGAGAAATATATTTGTCAGGATGGTTAATCCCTTTGCCAAGATGGAGGTTGCAGCCAAAATGGTTGAACCGCGTCCATCTCTGGGTATACACTGTTACAGTGGGGTCTGAAGAGGAGAGAGGGGTGTGGGGGGGAAGTCTAAAGAGGAGAGAGATGTGGGGTCTGAGGAAGAGGAAAAGAGAGCGGTGTTGGGTGGTCTGAGGAGGAGAGGGAGATGTAGTGGAGTCTGAGGAAAAGAGGGGGTGTGGGGGGGGTCTGAGGAAGAAAAGGGGAGTTGTGGAGCGGTCTGAGGAAGAGAGGCGTGGTGTGGGGGGGTCTAAGGCTTAGTTATCCCTCCCTTTCCCTTTGAACCTGGTTAACCCACAAGACTACTTCTCATCTCTAGTCATGTCACATGTCACATGACAAGGGGAGAGTGAATAAACCCTTACTACTCAGCAGAGCAGCGCTAAGACTGTTGAGTTGCAGTGCAGTTTCTCTGTCTCCCTCCTACAGGCTGGAGTAGAAAAGAAAAACAGAATCCTCTCCCCAGCAGTAGCCGGCCACTCTTCTTGTGACAGGAGTAAATTACTCCTGTCAATGATGAGTGGCACAAGCAGCTAAGTTGCTAGCGTTCCCCTGAACACTCTGCCTGGGGCAGGAGCCTGTATACTAGCACATTATGAAAGACTTACCTGAAAAAAAGCCCTCCAATGGAACACTGTCACGGTTCTCTGGGGCCGTTTGACTGGCCGAGCCATGGTGATGTCACGCCGTACACGCAGGAGTCTTAGGCCACACCGTCCATTGAGAGCACAGTGTGCATGTGCCGGTGACATCACCAACTGTGCTGAAGTAAATTTCTCCTAAACGGTGCACGTTTACGAGATTTTTACAGTAATTGCAGATGGGCTTTATTAAAGGCTTACCTGTTGGTAAAACATGAAAAAATTACTTTACTACCATTTTAAGGTTATGGTCCTCTAACCGCTTCTGCTCCACCCTATAGCAGAAATACTGCTACAGGGCTTCACGGGTGCGCAAAATCACGTGCATATACGTGATTTTGCAGTTCCGGGTAGGGGGTGCGTGCTCTACCCGCGCTGCCATTTCCGGACTCTGCTGTCAATCATCGGGTCCCAGCTGGTGATTCCCCGCCGGCACCCAGTGATTGCAAAGTATCACCGACGGGGGAGAGACTTGTGTATAAACAACACAGATCTCTCCCCTGTCGGCTCCTGCACACTACTTTGTATGGCTTGCATAGCAGTGTCAGTGCTTTTTATTAGCACTAATCGCTGTGTTGGTGTCACTGGGGATGTCCGTAACACCAAGTCAGTTCTCCCCAGTGTCAGAATGCCTGCCCCAATCCAACAGTCCTGCTATAAGTCTCTGATCTCCACCATTACTAGTAAAATAAATAAATTCCAGTATATGTACCGCCATTTGTAAACGCTATAACTTTCACGTAAACCAATTAATTGACACGTATTGGGATTTTTTTTAGCAAAGACATGTAGCAGAATACATTTTGGCCTAAATTTATGATGAAATTTGATTTAAATTTTTTTACTGGACTTGTTTAATAGCAAAAAGTCAAAAATATTTTTTTGCTCAAAATTGTCAATTTTTTTCTTTATAGCGCAAAAAATAGAAAAACACACAGATGATCAAATACCACCAAAAGAAAGCTCTATTTGTGCAGAAAAAAAAGGACGTAAATTTCACTTGGGTGCAGCATAGCATGGCAGCGCAATTGTCAGTTAAAATAACGCAGCGCCGTATCGCAAAAAATGGCCTGGTCCGGAAGGAGGGGGGGGGGGGGTAAATCCTCTGGAGGGAAAGTGGTTAAAAACCTAAGAGTTGTGGCAAGTGCTCCTCTATGTGTCCATAAGACACATGGAGCTGAGCGGCAGCTCCATGATAGAATACATGAAGTTAGAAAAAACCCTTGAGCCTTTAGAACCACATTAAATAGTAAGTTGTCCATGCACAGTGGTTTCTGGCATTTCCAGACGATTAGATACTCAGAACTTTTTACTGGCCACTACAATCTTTTGTATAAGGTCATACAATTTTTCTCTCATACTGTATGCAAACAGTGTTTCTAGATGATCTCTGTGCTGTTACTGGAGAACTGTGCAAACCTTACTGGTGCCACATCATTCTTTTATGCATATGTCACAAATATGCTACATGGTTTCCATCTTGTAACGTTGACATGTATAGATAACTTTTAGGTGTGGTATAATTTTTGCAATTAATTTATTTTACTTTTTGTTATTCAGAGGAATGCTCATTTTGGCTGCCTTTATATGGTAGCCTGTGCTGCCGTTTAGTTGCACAGCCAGCCTGTTTGACAGATGAAGTCATGGTGGGGTTCCTTAACCAAGAGGTAAGAACTTGTTTTAGTAGAAAAAATACTCTGTGGAATTAGGCTTGGTTGCTTCAAATTTGTTACCTCTGAAATTAAATACTGAAACATTTCTTGATTAATCTTCCATAAACTAATTTTTTCATCATTCCATCAACTGTGTATATGTAGAGATTTTCACAGGATATATTCTGAGTATTGAGATACAGTTTGAAGTTTGTTGCTGTGTGTATGAATACTGCTTTACTGGCTAGGAAATGAAAACCTAAAAGGATTTATTATCCACTTCTCTACTAGTGCCATGTATAAATGGCAGCTGGTAGAACGGGATTTTTAACCGTGTTTCTGCATGTGTTCAGCCGGTGACTTGCCTTCTGGTGGAACAGATTCAGTTGACTGAATGTACCAGCACCTGTGGTGTAAGTGGGGGTGGTCTCAAATGTATTATATATTTTTTTGCATGTGTGTAACTTTAATTTTTAAAGATAAGTGGGAAAAAAAGTAAAAAAGAAAAATTAGTTACATCACCTTCTCATCGCCTGATGTAACCCTGTAATGCTACCATGCTGCAGTCACTTGCATTGCACGTGGTTGTGATGCAGCCCCATTGACCTCAATGGATGAGTTTGACATGTGATGCCGCTTGTTAAACTCTGCGCCCTGAGTAAAAAAATTAAGCATGCATACAGCCCTGTCCAGCTGTATTATGACAGTTCAGGTGGGTGACTGAGGGGTGGAAAAACTACCGTAAAATACCCTTTTAACATCACCCATATGAAAGCGTGTAAAGTCTCGCACAAAACAATGAGTTACATAACAGGCCAAGGTGTCAACCTCAGTAATATGCTTGATGGAGAGATGAGTTCTTCTAGGAAGATGGAGGCCACATTTGATATACATATGTGTGGTACATGTATACAGACAGGACAAGGTGTTAACCCCAGTAATATGCTTGGAGCAGAGGTGAGTTCCTGTGAAAAGATGGTGGCCACAATGTAAATAGTAAGGTCCCAAAGTATGCATACATTGGCCCCATTTGCCTTCAGTAGGTTGGCTAGGTGCATACCAAATACAGTAGTTTGTGCTAGTACATCTTGTGTAGGTCTTTGGTTTCTTCATGTATAGCCTCTTTGTGGGTTTTCGTTAATTTCAGGCCTAAAATGTGCATTTTAATGTGTGCAAAGCCTGAAAAAAATGGTAGAAAAGCGGTTAAGAAACCGACATCGCTTTCTAGCATGGAGTGTGGTAATTTTTCTATCAAATTATTATAAGTATTTTCATTGAAAATAATGCAGCATGTTTGTTTGGGTTCCATAGCTGTAAAAATAATTTTCTTAAGCCTGCAATGCATGGGTTGAATTCTGCAAGAATTTTCGTTCGAACTTCGCACAATTAGTGGGCCACAGCAACAGCCAATTTTCGAGCGCCCAACGTGAGTGATCAAGCATGTCGGACATTTTTTGAAAAACAAACCATTTTCTCATCAATGATGGGAGAATCATGCAAGAAATGTAATTGAAAAAGAAAGGAGCGTAAGCTGTGGCCTGGAAAGGAAAGAAAATTCTTGGCCATGAAAATTCTTTTCATTAGCAACATAAGGTGAAATTAAAGGCTTGGTTGGTCAAATTTCAAAATCAATGGTGGCACCACTGGATTACAAAATTTCAGATTTTTTTCAGAATTCAGAAAATTTGTTTGGCATTCAACCCATGTATGGCCTGCATTAGTGGCAATTTTCTTGTGCAATTACACATAAATTGTGTGATTTGTATAAAAGAATTCACCCCATAATGCTTAGGAAAATGCAACAGAAGAGGTAATCTGCTACAGGTGTGGTAGGTCCTCCTTATGGATGATCTTGTGTGTCATTGATTAAACCTTCGGCAAGAATCTGATCAAAGCAGCAGCGTGTATCAGCAATTGTGACAGAAGATGTACAATCCCTAATGTGCATTTTATGTGGCCAAGATAAGAAAATGGTGTGAAGCAACTTAAATATCAAGTCCAGTTGGCTTTGGGCTTTTGTGAAAAATTTGTATTCATTATTCCAGAATGGCATTCTTCAATTTCCTCAATGCGGAAAGCAGTTTTGTGCAGTAACCTAAAGCTAATGACCATAGACTAAATGAAGCTAATAGCTTGTAGCCATCCTTGCTTTTATCACTGTTAAGTCTAGGCTAATGGCCGTAAGCCAGACAGGATTTGAAGAAAAAAAAAAAACAATATAACATTCAGTAAGTTTTTTTTTTTTCTTTCTCTTGTATATAGTAATGAAGAACTTTCTCTATTTTCCTAACAACCAATTAGGTGCTTCTTTTCCAGTTGCTAGGGTGTTTAAAACAAGTAAAGGAAACCCTGATTCATCGTTACGAGGAAAACACAAATTGTTCTTTAGTGATATACACCGAGCATAATAGGTTTGCTTGGAATGTAAAAATAGCAACAGGATAATAAATAATTCATCTTGCACTCCTGTATGTCCATGGTAGCTAATCAGGCATGACATGGTCATCTGTTAGATGATCAGAGTAATTGTCTAATGAATCGGTGTCATTGTAAATACGAAGCCTGCAATAAAGAGTTGTTTCAAAGTATTGTTTATAGTGAAAATATTGTTGGTTATTAGTGGATATAGCCTTACTGTGTGTTTTTAGTGGGGTTTTTTTCCCCTCTTTTCCTTGATTGGTTATATTGACAGAATGGATGTCCTCTTTATGACATCCATGGATTTTAAGGCTTAGGGGTCAATTCACTGAGATATATAAATACCGCATTAATTTTTATTTTTGCAGTGTTTAGTGCATTTTTACACCTTATTTTACTTCAGATTGGATCTCCAGCTCCATCTGGAAGGAAAACGTGTAGCAGTGGTACTCTTACCACTTCTAATTGTATCCATTCCAGCTCAGAGATGCTGGTTGTTAGGCAGCCTGCAACCTCTGGCTGTGCACTGCTCATTTAGCTGTCAATCAAGGATTGTAAACAAAATGGCCTGGACAGCATGTAAAAATGGTGTGAGGTCCCCCCCCCCCAAGTGCCATAGCGCCATAGCAGACCCTTATCTGGGTATGCAGCCTGGCAAACCAGGAAAGAAGTGGTGACAAATATGTGCCCCATCCTGAACAATAACCATTTACATGTGGGCGTCTTTCATCCAATCCTTGCCTGGTTGCTCTGAACAAGGGACTTAATGGAGTCTGGAAGACACCCTTTAACAATAACACCCCTTCAGAAAAAAAAAGGACAATAGAAATAAAAACATCCTTTTATTGAAAAAAACAAACTGATGCTCGCCAAGACCCCATCTCTTCCCTCGCTCTTCTTCAGGTACCCGCCACTAAAGAAAATAGAGGATCCAGGGTCACCAGGGTGACATCATTGAGCAAATATTGACATCTAAGATCTGTTGAGGGAGCCACAACCTTTATCTAATACTGCAGTAGTGCCTCATAGGCAGAGCCCTCTCTGCAAGTAAGCGCCCACTCCTAAAAGTTGGGGGGCTGTTTATTCATATTGTGGGGTCCCTAGTAGTTGCCCCACTGTGACTTGGATGCTTAGACTTCCTCCTGTAGCCTCCATTTTAGACCATTCAGTTAGGCTCCTCCTTCAGATACCCTTCCTCACCTTTCTGGTATTGCTGCACCATTGTGCACTTTCCCAGTTTTAAAAGTAATTTCCTTGCTCTTATGTTAAAATATTAAAACCTCCTTGTACTGCTGAACACTGAAATATCCTCCTGGACATTCAAAATGCAAAAGAAAAGAAGAAACTGCCACACTCAAATGTACATTTGACCATAGAACATAGTTGCTCAATAGTACTAAAATAAACTCTGTAGATAATCCAAACTACAGTAATGATATTTTGAACCCCAGTGACTTGTGAGATATGGCACTACAGTGCATTCAGTGCCCTATTTCATGTAATACAAATAAACCTAATAAAATGTATATAGCACCCAAAATACACTATATTGTCAAAAGTATTTGGACACCCCTCAAAATCATTGGATTCAGGCGTTCCAATCGCCTCCATGGCCACAGGTGTGTAAAATCAAGCACCTAGGTATGCAGACTGCTTCAACAAATATTTGTGAAAGGATGGGTCGCTCTCAGGAGCTCAGTGAATTCAAGCGTGGTACCGTGATAGGTTTCCACCTGTGCAATAAGTCCATCCATGAAATCTCCTTCCTGCTAAATATTCCACGGTCAACTGTTAGTGGTAGTATAACAAAGTGTAAGCAACTGGGAACAGCAACTCAGCCACAAAGTGGTAGGCCATGTGAAATGGCAGAGCGGGGTTAACGCTCTGTTGAAGCGCAGAAGTTGCCAACTGTTTGCAGAGTCGATGGCTAAAGACCTCCAAACTTTGTGTGGCTTTCAGATTAGCACAACAGTGCGTAGAGAGCTTCATGGACTGGGGTTTCCATGGCTGGCAGCTGCATCCAAACCTTACATTACCAAGCGCAATGCAAAGAGTTGGATGCAGTGGTGTAAAGCAAGCCGTGTAAAAGGATGGCTCTTTCCTGTTCCAACATGACTGCGCACCAGTGCACAAAGCAAAGTCCTTAAAGATATGAAAGCGTGTGTTTGGGGTGGAGGAACGTGACTGGCCTGCACAGCGTCCTGACCTCAACCCGATAGAACACCTTTGGGATGAATTAGAGCAGAGACTGTGAGCCAGGCCTTCTCATCAGACATCAGTGCCTGACCTCACAAATGCGCGTCTGGAAGAATGATCAAACATTCCCATAGACACACTCCTAAACCTTGTGGACATCCTTCCCAGAACAGTTGAAGCTGTTTTAGCTGCAAAGGCCAACTCAATATTGAACCCTACGGACTAAGACTGGGTTGCCATTAAAGTTCATGTGCTTGTAAAGGCAGGTGTCCTAATACTTTTGGCAATATAGTGTATAGCATGAATATTCCAATCAAGTGCTCAATTATAAGAGTGACCCGAATTATGAACTCGGCACTATAGTGCACCTCCCCTCTTCCAACACACACTGAATATTGTAAGTCCATATAACAGTTCCTTTATGTGATCCTAAAATATCTCCTCTTCCAATCGATTGCTCCACCTCCCTCCTTATTGGTGCTTCCCGCACTCCCCTCTGTGCCACATACTGAACAATGTTTGTGGACCTCTTAATTCAATAAGTGGGTCTACAAGCACTTCTTACACATATCCAAGGTTTCCTGTCACTCCATTCGTACTTTTTACCTCCATTCTCCAGTGCTCATAGCTTCCATTGCTGTACAGCAACGAGAATGGCGTTGAGAAGTGCTGTACCCCTTAAAATTTTCATACCCCTTAAAATTTTCCACATTTTTGTAATGTTACCAAAAACATAAATGTATTTTATTGGGAATTTATGTGGTAGACTAACACAAAGTGGCACATAATTGTGAAGGGGAAGGAAAATGATAAATGGTTTTCAAAAGTTTTTACAAATATCTGAAAAATGTCGTTTGCATTTGTATTCAGCCCCCTTTACTCTGATATCTGTAACTAAAATCTAGTGGAACCAATTGCCTTCAGCAGTCACCTAATTAGTAAATAGTCCACCTGTGTGTAATTTAATCTCAGTATAAATACAACTGGGTTACTGGGTTAGGTTAATTACGCAATTAACCCTTCAAACTCCGAACTGCCACCAGATAGCTTTGGGACTATCAACCCTTCACAATGTTAGCAAGAACAAATGTGAACACATTCCACATTTTGTCATGTTACAATAAAAAACAAAAATGTATTTTATTGGGGATTTATGTGATAGACTAACACAAAGTGGCACATAATTGTGAAGTGGAAGGAAAATGATAAATTAGTTTTCAAAATGTTTTACAAATAAATATCTCAAAAGTGTAGTGCGCATTTGTATTTAGCTCCTTTTACTCTGATATCCCTAACTAAAACCTAGTGGAATCAATTGCCTTCAGAAGTCACCTAATTAGTAAACAGAGTTCACCTGTGTGTAATTTGTTCACTAATGTTCTCTAACAAACCTCTGATGGCTTCACAGAACAGCTTTATTTATACTGAGAATAAACAGCATCATGAAGGCCAAGAAACACACCAGACAGGTCAGGGATGAAGTTGCAGAGAATTTTAAATCAGGGATAGGATATAAAAAAATATCCCAAGCTTTGAACATCTCATGGAGCATTGTTCCATCCATTATATAAAGAAGAAGAGAGTATGACACAACTGCACACCTACCAAGACATGGCTGTCCACCTAAACTGACAGGCCGGGCAAGGAGAGCATTAATCGGAGAAGCAGCCAAGAGGCCCATGGTAACTCTGGAGGAGTTAGAAATCCACAGCTCAGGTGGGAGAATCCGTCCACAGGACAACTATTAGTTGTGTACTCCACAAATCTGGCCTTTATAGAAAAGTGGCAGAAAGAAAGCCATAAGAAGTCCCTCTGACGAACGCTGTGCCTGACCCCTGCTCTTCTCACAAAGTCTTGACAAAGGACCAGCCAATCTCACACAACGCTGTCACTTGCGTAACAATGCCACTCTCAACTGCACCATGCACAAAAATTTTCCAGCTCGCGTGACCACAATCTAGGTGCCAGCAGCCTGAGAGTCGCTGGGTTAGGTTAATTTACACAATTTACCCTTCAAACTCCAAACTGCCACCAGATCGCTTTGGGACTATCAACCCTTCACAAAGTTAGCAAGAACAAATGTAAACAATAAATGTCTGTAACACACACTGTCACCACAGACCGGTATATTCAGAGGATTACACTGGTAAACAAAATCAAAAAAATTTTCTGTTACAAAAATGAACAGGTGTTATTCTATTTCTGTTTTTGGTTGCAAATTCAGCTGCTTAGAAATTCTCCATCACGTAATGTTTTTGAGTGACATCCAATTGAAATTTACACTGTTGCTTATATTTACAATATGCATATATAGATGTATATTGTAACATAGTCTTCTAAAAGGTATTTGTATATGATTTTCTGTTGTGTTGCGCCTCAGGAACATCCCTCTGAAGGGTCCAACAATAGTCTGCAAGCATACTGGAGCTACACTTGCCCTGGTACCTATTTTCCATTACTGAAATATCCAGATGAAACTGTTCCCCATGTTCATTGCTGACTACTCCTAGATTTGCAGGGAAAAAAAATCCAGGTGTGAATCCAAGAAGTGCATTTTCAAAGACATGTTACATCCCAGTTTCTAGTAAGATTTCAGTAGAGTATCCACTAATTCTGCGTAGTTGTCTGCCTTATTTCCCAAGGAGTCGCGGCAAACAGTCTTAAAGGACTCCCATGCAGCTCTTTCAGTTTCATTCAACTGACCATCAAAGTTTTCATCTTTCATCAGTTTTCTAATGTCAGGTCCTACAAAGATCCCTTCTTTGATCTTCGCTTCACTGATCCTTGGAAATGTCTTTCTTAGATATGCAAATCCAAGTCCACTTCTATCCATCGCTTTTATAAAGTTCTTCATAAGACCCAACTTTATATGGAGTGGAGGTAGATATACTTTATTCGGCTCCACAAGTGGGTCATGTGCACCATTTTTCAGTCCTGGGACTAGTAGTGTTCTCTTTGGCTACTGTTTCCGGATGTAATGATTTTTACTGTCCTACTCACACAGAAATACATGACTCAGCATTTTTGCTTGTACCAGCCAGGCTATTTGGGCAAGGGGCCAGGTAATTATAAATAAATGACTCAACATTTTTGGTTGTGGCTGACAACATACAACAATGGAATTTTTCGTATTAAACCTCTGTTCTACCCAAACAAAACTGTAATGGCTAATTTACAGTAATGTACAAACTTTACTAGAGCTTAACTCCGGAAGTATGGATGATCGAAAAATTCCGATACCATATTTGTAAACCAGAGGAAAAACTACATATGGAACACCGACCGAGCAGGTCTGTGACAAAAATGGTGTTGAACAGTGTTATTATATACAGTAGCAATCTTCAAGAGACAGGGATTCTTTAGTTTGCGTTAAAAGCCTTAGAGATAATTTTAAATTTTTTTCAAAAAAGGGTTATTATTGAAAAGGTCAAATGGTGCAATTAAAATAGTTACAGAAAGGGATATATCACAAAGAAATAGAGAACAATAATACAACAGAGAAAAGAAAGGAGTTAAGGCAGAATGCTTGCAAATTCCTGGTTTTAGCAGAGTCCAATTGTCCAAGCAAAAATGTTGCCGTGGCTCAGAAGTCCGTATAAAATGTTCCTTGGTTGATGGTAAAACAAGAGCTCCCCTACTAGATCCGGTCAGTCCTTTTTTCTATGATATCAAAGGGGTGTCGCCTGAGAACAACTGACCAATCATCTGGTTTAGGGGATGGGTGTTAGGAGGTCACCAAATATATGACCAAGTCCCAACTACAGTTTCATACTAATATTAACAACTTCCAATAAGTGCAGGTGGTCTAGTAACTGGCAGATTATTATTCAGAATTATGTTTTGAACCCAGGGATTCCAAACACAGCTTACCTTTGTAACTCAGGAGGGAGGAGACTGTTTTCTCCCCTTTCCTATGTGCTTACATAGTCATGTATGACCTTGATTTGTTCGGCATGATGTTCCCTATTCAAATCTATACCTAATAATGTGCCCTGTTCCTGATGAATTCTATTAATTGTATGTGGAATTGTTACGTTGTGGAATAGACATTTTATAGCATGCTCTGCATTCCTAGAGCCTTAATGGCCTTACAGGTCATGTGCGATGGCTTGACTGAGTTATTTTACGATAGGGCAGAGGAAAGTGTTTTTATGGTTTGTGGAAACAGACATCCTGCCAAGACTAATTAGCTGTTTATAGCTCTGGTCAAGTCTGGACACTGCTTCTCTTTGTGTTTTAATTAAGATAAGAGGTTCTTTTGAAGTTCCTTAAGTTACAGCTACAAATTCCATAGTTTGCAAAGGGGAGGGGTGGGAGTAGGAACACTGCTCATAAGTGTTGTCGCTTACAGCTACCATGTCTCTATTGCGCACAATCGTTACAGTCCTGTTTGCAGTTTGCGAGAAGCCATATGAGGGACACAGCAAACATGTGGAAGAAGGTGCTCTGGTCAGATGAGACCAGAGTTGAACTTTTTGGCCTAAAAGCAAAACCTTGTGTGGAAGAATACTAACACTGCACATCACCCTGAACACACCATCCCACATGGTGGAAATGGAAACATGGTGACAGCATCATTGTGGGGATGCTTTTCTTCAGCAGGGACACGGAAGATGGTCAGAGTTAATGGAAAGATGGATGGAGCCAAATACAGGGCAATTTTAGAAGAAAACCTGTTGGAGTTTGCAAAAGACTTGAGACTAGGGCGGAGGTTTACTTTCCAGCAGGACAACGGCCCTAAACATAGAGCCAGAGCTACAATGAATTGGTTTAGATCAAAGCATATTCATGTGTTAGAATGGTCGAGACTTAAATCCAATTGAGAATCTGTGGCAAGACTTGAAAATTGCTGTTCAAAAATACTCTCCAGCCAGTCTGACAGAGCTTGAGCTATTTTGCAAAGAATTGGCAAAAATGTGACTCTAGATGTGCAAAGCTGGTAGAGACATACCCAAAAAGACTTGCAGCTGTAATTGCAGTGAAAGGTGGTTCTACAAAGTATTGACTCAGGAATACAAATGCACGCCGCACTTTTCAGATCTTTTATTTGTAAAAAACTTTGAAAACCATTTATCATTTTCCTTCCACTTCACAATTATGTGCCACTTTGTGTTGGTCTATAACCTAAAGCCCAATAAAATACATTTACGTTTTTGGTTGTAACATGACAAAATGTGGAAAATTTCAAGGGGTAGGAATACTTTTCCAAGGCACTGTATTTTGGATTTTTTTTTTTTTTTTTTTTTTTTTTTTTTGAAGCTTAAGGGTTTTTTTTTCCTTTTCTGTCAATTTAACTTTAATGCTTTGAGGGTTCTCTCATCTATGATTATCTAACCAGGTAACATCCTTCCTTTATGAGCCTCTCCTTACCTAAAATCAAAGGCTGAAAGTGTTCAGCTTAAGCCTCCTGCTGCTGTTTGGTTGTTTTGTCTTTGTACATGCTATGTCTGCCCAACTTTCTTTCCCTGCTAGACATACAGTATCACTTGCTGCAGCTGTTAGACATTTTGGGGGAGATTTACGAAAGCTGGTTCATTCAGAATCTGGTGTACCTGTGGATGGTAGCCAATCGGCTTCTAACTTTAGCTTGTTCAATTAAGCTTTGACAATGAAACCTGGAAGCTGATTGGTTTCCATGCAGAAGTGCACGAGATTCTGAGTGAACCAGCTTTAGTAAATCCCTTTGTCTGTTTTGAATTTCCCCTTAAGAATGTTTTGTTTTTTTTGTATTTTTTCTCTTGGACTTTGCCCAATAAATATTTCTTGTTGACCATGTTATTTCTTTCTCTTATCTCCTATTCAGGTAGTGTGGTTTTCCACCTGTTTTTAGGTTTATTATCTGTCCAAGGCATAAACTCTAAAGGTTAACGTTCATGCAGGTTAAAGGTTTTTTATTTTCTGGTATCCCAACCTCCTGTAGGCAGTAGTATAACCTGACTCTTTAAGAATTCCTAAATTCCTGTGCCCCTTGATAAACTTCAAGAACATAATTTTTATGGTTAAGTACAAGGCTCTTATTTTTTTGACTGAATTTTTCAGTTTTGATTTGTGATCGTTCCAGGAAATGGTTGGTGGTGTTCGCAGCTGCATCAAGCTATACTGTGTACTGAAAGGTGCTAATCTTCACTGCTACTATACTCTAGAAGAGATTGAAGCAAAAGTTGAACCAACAATGATCATTCCTATTAACAAGGTATGCTATGTGATTTCATCTCAATTTAATTTTTTTTTTTTTTTTTAGGTCCATATTTGTGTAGTTGAGTTTCCTGGGTTAGTGGGCTGTTTGCATGTCTTGCGTGCATTCAAGGTTATATGCTGGCACATCTAGGTGCCAACAATCTTGTGGCTAGGCTATGGATATTCAAGTATTTAGACATTCTTAACAATGTTAATAAGCTTTACAGCAAGTGCTTCCTGGCCACTGCAGCTGCTGACACTGTGGATCAATTCATCCTCAAAGTTCAAAGCAGAGGCTTGGAGTATCAAGTTATTCTCTCAACAGCTCAGCTCACTCTGCTTTCCCCTCCCACAGCTCTTGTGCTATGTTTACATTAGAGGTTAGAAGTCTTAGAGGAGGTCATTTATTGCTGTTAAATATTTGACTGTCTAATAAGCATCCCAATTTTTTGTTTTTACGGGATACAACATGGGTTTCACCCTTTCATTATTTGGTAAATCTGTGATCAATATTGAAATTCTATATGTAAAAGAAGCAGCTGCATGTGTCTCCTTTTACAGGTATTGGTGACCATATGTTAAGCGTTAGGCCTGATGCACACTGGGCTTAAAAAAAAATGCTTTTATAGGGCTTTTTTTTGTTTTGTTTGTTTTTTGTTTTTCCAGCTTGTAAAAGCACGTCCATGTTAGACTGTGTCCATATACATATAGGAATTAACTGTTATATTAGAAGTGTTTAACAGGCTGAAAAAAAAAAAAATCAAAAGCACTTTCAGGAAAGGAACTGAAGAGCAGAAAAAACACTGAACGCGCTAGCTGTATCAAGGCGCATTTGAGCGTTAATGCATTCCATTGACCAGAATAAATTAAATCCATGGAGTAACGAAATCCATTAGTAACTCCAAATGTTTGGTGCTTCCTAAACAATACGTGGCTTTAGGCACTGTTTTTTTACATTGCTTTTTTCCTGCCAGGGGTACTGGCATTCATAGGAGAAAAGCAAATGCCCCATGTGCATGAGGCCTTATAAGAATAAACACATGTATAATTGGGACAGAACATTTAGGGGTCTGTTTTTTATAAATGTTTTCACTAAATATTCACACAACTTTCACCCAAAGTTCACATACTTCTATATAAATATTTGAAAAATGTGTCAATTTTGGGTGAAACCATTGATAAAGACCCCAAAATGTTCTGTCCAAAAGAGATCTGTGTTTTCTGGAAGTTTTTAACATTAGTAAAAGTGGTTATATACAGTACTAGAAATATTTTATTTGAACAAAATGCATGTATTTCAGGAAACCAGAATTAGAGCTGTAGAGAAAGATTCCAAGAAAAGAACAAACAGTTTTTCTATAATCAACATTGTATGTGGGGAAGCCATACCTAAAATATTCTCAGCTGATAGCAGAGAAGACCTGCAGAAATGGATGGAAGCTTTCTGGCAGCATTTTTACAACCTCAGTAAGTGAATCTATTTGCTGATCTTTATCAGTTTTACCAATCCCTAATATGAGAACACTTAGGGGTCCAATTATAAAAGTATTGACACATTTGTCAAATTGAATCAGATTTAAAATGTGTGAATCTTGTGTAAAAACATAAATCGACCCTAAGACCTTGTTTCTCAGTATGTAAGAAGAAAAACTGTCTGTGTTTCCTTGTAGTAAGATTGGTGGCCACTATGATTTGCTTATTCCCCTGACCACTGGTCATATACAATCCCCTCTGTAGCTTCAAGTAAAAGTGGGCAGCAATGTAATTATGTTGCCACTCACTATAGTGAGCTGAGCCAGGAGTTGACCATGTTTGAATTGACAGGTCTGGAGTCTTCTGGTCTGCGAGGTTTGGAGGTACACAAACTGCAAGGTATGACAGAATGGTGTACAGTGATGTGAGCTAAATCAGAGGCCTATGAATCTTTCTCTGCTACAAACCAACATGCCAACAATCCTGCCCACCCCAGTGTCCATTATGTACTCAAATTCTGAAATTGTTGTCTGAAAGAGCAACGACAAACAGAATGCATTTCAGCCACTTCTAAAATTCCTCCTCAGTGTCCAGGCATAGTAGTCTCTGTATGCAGCTATGAAGTCATTGCGCCCCATGTGTTTTTGCAGTCGTTTTATAGTCAAACGCCTAGTGCATTACCCAAGATTTGAGAGAAATCAAATAAAGCCAATTCCATACTCACAAGAGGTGGAAGTGATATGCATGAATAGAACAACCTATGGTAGCAGGTTCCAAACTGTTGGTGCTATCAGCAAACTGATGCGTTTCAGGGACGTGTCTCCTTCCTCAAAGCTTTAATTGATTGTGTGTGTTCTTTTTACAATTTCTCCATGATCTCCCTGTCTGAGGAGGGCTGCACCGCTGAGGTGCTTTCCTGGAGGAAACAACTACCTTGCAACATACTTCAAACTAGTGACTTTTCCTTTTGAGAGCTGGAGAAGTAGTTGGTTGACTACTAAAACCTGAGTGTGCCCAAGATAGCTTCCTCAGCTCCTAAGCATTGAGTACCCAGGGAGAAGAGTGCTATAGAAATACAAATAAAGAGAAAAAGTTTACAAATCTGAGTTTTTCAAAAAGTGGAAGTGTAAAAAAAAAAAAAAGTTTTTAATGTACTATAGGAAAATAAATATTGGAGAAAATGTGGCTGTGTGCCTAGACAGATTTTTGTTACTGCAAAGGAAGGTTCACAAAGCAAAGATTTCTGGGTATATTTTTCTACTGTAATACATTTTCAAAATAATCCCAGCCACTTAAACCCTCTTTTGTTTAATTTCTGAAAGTTTTTTACTTTAAATAACAGACTTCTGCGCCAGAAGTTTGTACTCTACATAAGTGACTTAATTTTGTTGCAAGTCTTTTATTTCCGTGTAACGGGGCCATTCACTGTGTTTATGGAGTTGTGTTTGAGTGATTGTTGGCTTTCACACTGAAGCCCTGCTCTTAAGACCATCTATAAAACCTAGTTTGTGAAAATCGTGTTAAAGACTTGAGAAGGAAGCAGTTATATACTTTTCCTGTATGGCTGCCCTTCATTTAAATGTGAAAGCAAAAATATGCCCAGTTTATGAGTAACATTTGTATTTACTTTTATTCTAATCTAAACACCTGGACTTTCTCGGGAAAGTTTCTGCTCTATTGGACAGGAAAGATGGCTCCACTATTAACTTTTTCAGCCAAGATAAAACAGTTTGTAATTGATTGACTCATTTAAAAACTGAGCCCCTTGTTGTGTGACATAGCAAAGCTGATAAACTTTGCTTAGAGAGGAAAATGCTTTCATTACTAGACATGTTAAGTTATTTGTGGATTACAGGGCTGCATTTAAATAATTATAAAAATTATTTCAGCCACCCTATAGGCTCATCTACACAGGTGGCTTGTGGCAGTAAAAATTTGGCCGTGCCTGAATGCGTTTTTTTTATTTTTCAGGACCCCTTCAAGTGAATGGGGTCATGCCACAACTGCGTGTAATGCATGTGGTTGCAGTGGGGTGCCGTGGCCTTTTAAAGGTTAAAATCGGCATCTAGTAGGTGACAGATCGCCCTTGAGCTGGCCTCTGAAAAGGAAAAATCTGCAGTGAACAATTCTGCAAGTATAAATGAGGTCCACATTTCCTTTCAGATGCAGACCTGACAATATAATTTTTGCTTGCTATAGAAAATAATATATGGTACTTATTATTGTGTGAGAATGCTGCTATCACCTTTCTATAATGTCCTCCTCTTGGTTAAAAGTGAGATGCTTTGAATTAGGTAGGTAGATAGATAGATATAAAAATAAAGTCTAGTTTGGACCTGTTGCTTTTAATTTTAGAATCTGTCAAAGTTGCAGTCCCTCCAGCCCTCTCTGCCCCTTCTGCTGCTGGGAGAGCATGGGAGTGGTACTGCTGAGGATGAGCAGCGTGAAAGCCTGGGTCGGACTGAATAGGCAGGGCAGAGGGCATAGGGGCAGGGATAGAAACTGGAGAGTCCGAGCTGGAGCAGTGCTGATTGCAGAGATCTTATTGACATGAGCGAAGGGATTACCCTTCCAGAAATTGTTAGAGTAACTTCATCCCCATCTATTGTTCTCCCCCCTTACTTTTTTCATTGTGTTATCCATAAAAAAACTTACTTGCATATCAAGTGAATCCAGAAGTGTTCTGTAGTGATCCGCCACTCCACTGCTGCACACCTGGCCCTGTGCTGCCATCATCTTTTCTTCTGTGAGATTACCAGGAGCCAGCTGAGTTTTTTTTTTTTTTTTTTTTTTTTTTTTTTTTTACCCCTGATGGCATGCATGTGCTATGGCACATCATCAGGGCTTGCTGCAAGAAACAGGAAGAGTACCCGCAGGCTTTCAGGAGTGCATGATCCCAGCATCTCATTAGGCTGTGGGCAACTTGCACGTCATTATTTCCTAAGCAAATATTGCAGGAGTGCGTGAGGGTTCACCAATAAAAGGTGTAAATGAATGTCTTCTTGTTAGAGGGGAGTAGGGTATGAGTGTAGTTATGGAAAATTGATGGGGAGAGGGGGAGGACCACTTTCAATAGTTCTCTCTGTCCCAGGCCCCCATCAGTTCAGCAGGAGGCTGATGCACGAGAGGACCCTATTTAATTCAGGTGCAGGCATAATTTGTGGCTCCTGACAATTAAATTAAAGTATCGGCCTGCCTGGGTGGGTTGCTATAGAAGAGGCTGGAGCTTTAATATTTGGGAGCTGTGACACAGAGGATTACTCTGTCTGCACCCGCACCTCTAGGCCACCTGCTTAACCGATAGGACCCAGGCTCGGAACAGGAGGGCTAATGTCCATCATCTTTCACAACCCTGGCTGAGAGATTAGGCTTAGCCAGAGAATACCATTCCTACATTGACTGTGCAACCAGGAAGATCCCTTCCCATACCTTCCAACCATCCTAGAGTCAGCAGGATAGTGCACAGACTGCAACATAATCCAGGTATCCAGCAGAATCTGGCCTTTGTCCAGCACTTCAACATTTCACATGGGATTTTCACAGAACAGCCCCAATCCTCCTCTTTTCGGGTCCCCTGTCAGTGCCCCTGACTCCTCCCATCTGCTGAGTGCCCACTCCCGAGCCGCTTATTTGTGATCAGGCTCAGGTGAGTATTAGGGAGGGCTGAGGGGGGAACTGCATACTGAAGGTTTGCATTCATAGAATGCCTAAAGGTGAAAAACCTTCAGCCTTTAGAACTGCTTTAAGAATGTTGGGAGCTGAGTTGAGCAGAGGCAGCACTCAGCCTACATCAGCTTTACCTATCGCCAGGCTGAGCAAAAATTAGTGCAGTATAAAAGCATTTAGATGTCTCACATTTCTGGAGTACAAGAGAAGGGCAATGTGCAATAAGATGAAGACCAGTCTGTACAGGGAGGGGAAAAATGTTCACAGCAGGAGGCAATGTGTAAATAGGGGGGGTGATGTGTACAGGGAGGGAATAGTGTGTACAGGAAGGAAGATAATGAGCAGGAGGGAGAAATGTATACAGGAAGGGGGCATACCTCCAAACCATCCTGGATTCAGTGGGACTGTCCTGAGATTTCAATTAAATTCCAATGTCCCATTAATCAAGGCTACGGTCCCAGAGCCCGGTTCCAGAACATATTTCGGCACTTGTCTCCACTAATTGGCCTGGCAGGGGCTTGCTGGTTAAGGCACCCAGGATGCCTGCTTCAGCCCACCGCAATTATTTTAATAAAGTTATTCATTAAGGTATGCTCAGACAATGTGTTAGCATTCTGTCTATTTTAATGTTGCAAAATCATCTGTAAAGAGAGCTTTTTTTTTTTTTTTATTTAATTTTGCTAAGGTTTATGTGTGTCAGAGTCTTGCTTGTGGCACAGGAATCAAAGTATATTTCATGGGATTAAAGATGTCTGGATTTTGTTTGACCATGCCCCTTTAGCCCCAGTTTGGCCACACCCACTTTGCAGGTCTTTGTTACCCTGAAGTGTCCTACATCCTCAAGTTCTAAAGTTGGGAGGTATTCCTTACTCTATTGTGTACATAGTATGCCTAACTTTTTCCTCTGACAGAGCTCAATCTGCCCCACCATTCTACAGTGCATTGCTGGAGCCTTAGTCTAGATTTAATGTTTAGTGTGAATGGTTGAAATCTGGGTTTTTCATATGAGAGTCCTATTTTTCCCAACATTTATTTATGCTGCACCTCTGCGTTGCCACTTTTTGTGTTACTGTTTCTAACTTAGGTTCAATGTTCTCTCCAAGCTTGTTTTTCCTGCATGCTCTGCATGGTTCCTTTTACTAGCTGCTCAGATCTCACCACAGCCAACAGTTATGAACTCTCTTCACTCCCATGGCATTCCAAAAATTGGTCCCAACAACACATAGTCTGTTTAGGTAATTTTGCTACCCAACTGAGAGAGCCCTAGCAATTTGTCATAATAAAGCTGTGAACAGAGGTAGGCAGGGATGGGAGTCTTGAGCAAGTGTGACAGCATGTTCTGATGGAATGTCATAGAAGATTTGGTGGCTCTGGGTGGTTCTGAATGCGTAGATTCCAGAACTAGAAAAGTGCATGGACAGCTCATGATATCGGCTACGTCTTGCTCATTTTGGTTTGCTTATTTTCACTTTTCAACGGTAAACTTAAAATTACACCTGACTTTGCTTTTGAGAGAAAGTTTTGGCAAAACAGTATGCAATTTTCCTCTTGGAGAACTATATGTGTGCTGTGTGGGTAATTGGCTGGCTCTTGTCTGTGTTTGTAAAATCTTCATTGCAAACAGTACACAGTCTCTGACTGAGCCTATGCCTGATGGACCTGGAAACTTTCTTGACCTTTTAGATTTCTTTAAAACCACAAAAGGAGAAAAAAAAGCTTATCCAGTGTGCACCCAAAAATCATTTCAGGCCAATTTCTACCTCAAGCAGACCTAAGCTTTTAACTTTAATCTTTTTGAACTTCTGTAAACTATGTCTCCTCTCAAATGAGGGCTTGCTCCAGTTTTTTTGTTGCATTTGGTGCAGCTTTTTTCAGAAGATGTTACTAATTGATTCTTGGGCAAGTACCATCATTCTCCTCCAGATCTTTTATTGAAAATGAGTACTGTGATTGATACTAACACATTAAATTGTGGTGAATTGGTAAATGGCACCCAGTTTCCCAGATGTGGTACTACATACCATGGCAACCTAACAACTGGCATTTGTCCAGAACATCATTGGTAATTTAGTGCTGAAATATGCAATGAACCTTGCTGAAATTTGAAAGACCATCTTCACCTAGACAGGCCTTCCCTTCTCAAAATAGTAGCTCCCTTGCAGTCAAGTTGGTGTAGTGGCATCATGACTGGAAACAAGTGTGCAGGTCAGGAGTTCTGAATGTCCTGATCGGCATGTTTATTCCAGGTCTATGTCTCAAAGTATTAAAGTCAGAAATAGCCAGACAGTGTTTTCAGCTCAGTGTGACAGCTTCTATATTTCTGTGTACAGATTTCTTTTAAAGTCAACTGTTCTAAAAGAAATGTAGAGGCTGCAATTGTGGGCCACCGTTTTTAAAATCTTTTTATTTTTATTGTTGCACAGTCTAACATAAGTGGTTCATGGGGGGTTATAGTTGCACCAAAAACCCTCGAAGTCCTGCGGGGCTGAAGATAACATTGACCCTCTGGCTTCAGTACTTTGAGTCATTGATCTGGTTTTCACATTGGGAAACTGTTCTGGGTGAGTGACTCAAAATAATAAAGCCATAGAGCCAGCTTAACAAACAGGCAACTAACATTTGCTGTCATGTTACCTCTCAGGTTTCTCTCAGGAAAAGTGTACTTTCCGTGTTTTTATATCCAGAAAGCACACTGTGCCTGGTTACATTGAGGATTTATTTACTTCTATTGTTGCTGAGAATTGTTGTACATTTATCATGTGATCGTCATTGGGGGAATATATACTGCTGCCAAGTAATTAGTTTGCTTTACTCTGTACATGTACTAGGAAGTCTAGTCCAGCAACAGATTATTTCTTCTAAATTTCAAACTAAATCTAAACAAAAAAAATCCTTGGTTAGGTTATGTTGTTCTACAGCTGTGGACCATGAAATGATAAAATAGATCTAACTGTTTTGATATGCCAGTGTTTTTTAATTTGTTTTTTCTGCCTTGAGTTTAATATTTATTCAATGGCGGTAACACAAGATAAGGAAATAATACATTTGTGTTAATGACTTGTTATAGGCAGCTGTCAGCACCATATGAAGTGGATTGGAACAGCTGTTAGACAAGTTCCTGACATTCCAGGACAGCTGCCTGCAGAACATATAAATCATGAAAACAAATATGTATTTAGAATTGAATAATATTGTAAAGTCCTGTAGTTTGAGCATAGTAGTCTGAACTTATGATTTTACACATTGCATATCTCAATGTTTTATTGGAATGTTTCCGTAATGTCTAAAGTGTTCACAGTTAAGTATATCTAAAGCTTGCATTTTTTAAGCATAGCCAAAGCAAAACTACTGTTTTCATTGGGGAATGGTTTAAACTCATCAGGATTTATTTTTCTTTTGCCAGTTGTGTCCTGTTGGGAAATTTCTGGGTGCAGGCCAGTCAAGTTCCTCCATCCCAAACCTCATCCAGGTCTTTATGGACCTTGCTTTGTGGACTGGTGCGTAGTCATGTTGGAACAGGAAGGGGCCATCCCCAAACTGTTCCCACGAAGTTGGGAGCATAAAATTGTCCAAAATGTCTTGGTAGGCTGACTCCTTAAGAGTTCCCTTCACTGGTATTAAGGGCCAAGCTCAAGCTCTGAAAAACAACCCCACACCATAACCCTCCCTGCACCAAACTTTACACTTGGCACAATGCAGTCAGGCAAGTACTGTTCTCCTGGCAACTGCCAAACCCAGGCATGTCCATTGGACTGCCAGACAGAGAAGTGTGATTTGTCACTCCAGAGAACACATCTCCACTGCTCTAGAGTCCAGTGACAGTGTGCTTTACACCACTGCATCTGACACTTTACACCACTGCATCTGACACTTTACATTGCACTTGGTGATGTAAGGCTTGAATGCAGCTGCTCGGCCATGGAAACCCAGTCCATGAAGCTCTCTATGCACTGTTGTTGTGCTAATCTGAAGGCTACACAAAGTTTGGAGGTCTTTTAGCTATTGATGCTGCAGACAGTTGGTGACTTCTATGCGCTTCAGCATGCGCTGATCCTGCTCTCATTTTGCATGGCCTTCCACTTAGTGGTTGAGTTGCTGTTGTTCCCAGTTGCTTCCACTTTGTTATAATACCACTGACAGTTGACCGTGGAATATTTAGTAGTAAGGAAATGTCACAAATTGACTTATTGCACGGGTGGCAACCTATCACAGTACCACTCTTGAATTCACTGAGCTCCTGAGAGCTTATTCTTTCACAAATGTTTGTAGAAGCAGTCTGCATGCCTAGATGCTTGATTTTATATACCTGTGGCCATGGAGGTGATTGGAACACCTGAATCCAATGATTTGGAGTATAGTGTATGTTTTATTAACATTTTGAACACTGGGCGGGGGGGGGGGGGTTGGTGGCCTTTTAACTATTGTAAAAGTGAACAGGTGGTCGTGGAGCTACCCAAATCACTTTACTAAATAAACAAAAATATACCAAGCTCCTGGCAGCTACAACCATGAGCTTATTATAACCATTTGCATCCAGGATTTTTTGTACGTTCAGCAGACAGGAAGTGGTCCTGATTGCAATTACCACAGGATGGGGATGGGGACACTTCCATACAAAAAACACACAAACCTGTCCTCCCTATTATTCCCCCAAAAAAGTTTTGCCTTTTAATACAAGTTTAATATAAGCTTTTAATTAGCAATTTCATATATCTGTGTTACATCTTCAACAACTCTTCTCCATTATAACTTCACAAGGGCACTCACTTGTGATAATGTATCTCAAGTTGCAATCAATGCCCAGTGCTAATACTGGATAAATGCAATTACCGTGGCCCTGTCAAGTCTATGCAGAACATCCTGTAAATGGAAGAAAAGAAAAACATTGCGTAACCCCATTTCTACTGCTTATAGTTCTCGGATGGCTTGAATTCAGGTCCTAGAATGCAGTGGTTTTTCTATATGGAGTCGTCATTTAGGTCGTCCTGCACAGCCAGATTTCACCAGCAGGGAAAAGTTAGAAAATTACAGCTCTGGCTTCAGTTTAAAGATGGGATCTAAGCAAGGAGGGTTGGCACCCTGTACTGTACTTTTGAGTGGGAAGCAAACTAGATTTTTCTTTTACTGAAGCCTCAATTAAAGGAAACCTGAGCTGGAAGAAATACTGACCTGCAATATCTTGTGAAAACGGACAGAAGGGGTGCACCAATCTGAGTGTAGAGGGTTATTAATTTATTATTAACATAGGGTATTAAAACTACTCACAAACATCATGAGTAAGAAAGCATGGTAAGGTAATCCTTTGGTAAGCCGTCAGTCGAAACCAGCATGGACCGCAAAGAAGACAGGGACTCGGCGGGCGACCAATGGCGGAACAGGAAAATGTCAGGTGACATGTTTCGAAGCAGTAGCTTCTTCTTCAGACCTGATTGGCTGTCAGGGGCTCTGGTGTTTTATAGGGAAAAGACCGGACAGGGCAGGCTGATTTAAACTTTGAAGAACAGCTCAGGAGACACTGTAAGCAAAATGGATCGGTGGATGGGATCGGAGCACCGCCAATAGGGCAACGGGGGAAAGTTGAACATTAACAGCATAGTAAAAGCAGTACTAACACAGTCTGATGTGTCTGATGTGAATAATTAACATGAGTGATGGCTAATAAAAATATATAAAAAAGATATGTATATTACGGTACATCTAGAAACCAGAGAGCAGTATGCAAATGAAGAAATGGAGAATATTGGGGTGGGGGTGATAGTATATGGGTGGTAAGAAAAAAAAATTGTGAAAATAAAAATTGAGAAGAAATGGTGTTTATAGAACAGTGTGGACTAGTGTATTGAGTGTAGATCCAAAAGGTTTCTTGTTGGCATAGGCGTTGGAAGCGTTGGAAGCGTTCAGTTGTGGTGGTGGTATTGGGTATGGAGTCTATGAAACAAACTTAGAGATAGACGTGTGGTGAAATTTGGAGAAATGTTGTGGGACGCTGTGCTTGGGGTTACCGTCTTGTACTAAATGGCAATTTTCTGCTGAGTCTCTCCTGAGCTGTTCTTCAAAGTTCAAATCAGCCCACCCCATCTTGTCTTTTCCCTATAAAACACCAGAGCCCCTGACAGCCAGTCAGGTCTGAAGTAGAAGCTACTACTTTGAAATGCATCACCTGACATTTTCCTGCTCTGCCATTGGTCGCCCGCTGAGTCTCTGTCTTCCTTGCGGTCCATGCTGGTTTCAGCGCCATTTTTAAAACTCACTGCACTGCTGACAGCTGACTGCTCCATCCCCGTTCATCTTGAACGACCCAGACCCACACCACTGGTGGACTGACGGCTTACCAAAGGATTACTTTACCATGCTTTCTTACTCATGATATTTGTGAGTAGTTTTAATACCCTATGCTAATAAATTACCGTAATAACCCTCTACACTCAGATTGGTGCCCCCTTCTGTCCGTTTTTACCTTCTGCAGAGTACTGCTTCGTTCTATGGGGAGCTGCCTTTACCTGCCATACACCAGTTAGGTTTCCTGGATTGTGGACTTTTATGCTTCATCTGTCATTTTTTATTGTATTATCTCTTTATTGTAACATTACTGATTTTTATTATCATTCTATACATATTCTGTTTATTGCCCCCATCCCTCTCTCCTTTATTTTATACTGACCATCTACTACATTTTATTTATTTATTTTTTAAGTTTGGTCCCCTCCCAGCGCCAATTTTGTTCTTTTATTCTCTGTCTTGTGACTGTTCCTTTAGCCTAGAGTAATTACATCAATGTTATTTCTCGTGCTTCTGGCATATGGGCAACTATGCTTTTATTGTAAAAATTCCCCAAGAAACAAAGGGTCCAAGGCCAAAACATTTCATAGGCATTACTACATGTAACCTGTTCCCAATGCTGCATCCCGTATGGGCAAGCAGATGTACTGACAGGTCTGCAGGAGACTTTCATGGCACCAGCGATCTGCTGATCACTGGTGCAATGCTGTACAAGCTCCTGCAGCCAAAAATAAAGGCACATTTTTTTACCTGCAAAAAAAGTGCATTTATTTTTGGGTAAAAGGTGAATTTATCCTTTAAATTACATGTTGCTTCTATTTGGGATATCTCACCCTAGATAACCTAGATTGTAAGCTCCAAGGAACAGGGCCCTCAAATCCCTCTTGTATTGAACTGTAGTGTTACTGTATTGTCTCCCGTTTATATTGTAAAGCGCTGAGCAAACTGTTGGCGCTATATAAATCCTGTAGAACAATAATAATAACCTGAGAGAGATAAGAAACCTATATACCCCATAAATTCAAATATCTGTATTAGATGAGCTGCTCTTTTACCAATATGCCTGTTTTTGAAGTTTTTCTATTATACAATTTGGAACAAGGATTCTTTTTTTTTGCTATGTGTGTATGTATTCTCCATACACATTGTACCATGTTTAAAAAAAAAAAAAAAAAGTATTTTTATTAAGATAATACATATCAAAAAGAAAATCTAAAACAGGAAAAATATATGTGCTTGGTGCATTCAAAAGAGGTTCAATATTTTCACAATGCACCTTTTCACATATGTGGATAACATTATCTACAATAATGCCCCGTACACACGAGAAGAAAAATTGTACGAAAAAGTTTGCGGAATCACTGATTGAACGATTTTTTTCTTCACTGATTAGCAGGATGTTTTAACCGATAATGAAATTGTTAACGAAAAAATCTGGTTGAACAACAGTGAAAAATGTTGTCGTTTCGCATACTAACTACCTATTTTCTATGCGGTGGTATGACTGTCCTACGAAAAAAATGTATCAAGCGCTATCACGCATGAAATAGAAGATGACTCGGATGTTTGTGTCCAAGGAATCTCTTTAAACACAAACGAAAACTCCAAATGTTAAAAGTATATTGGCCCAATGAGATAATGAAACCAGAGTTCTGCATATTATATTTTATGTATCCCTATTTATGTATATAGGTAATGTAATAAACTATGTTATACTCATTGCTGGGAATTGTTGTGTATATCGCTCGTTCTAGCCGGAAGGGCGTGGCTACAAGGTCACACACACACTGCACCACTTGTACAGAAGACGTCAACACTACGTATTGCCCGACTAATTATTTTTTTAGATTGTTAATGTCGGCCACAATTTCAACCAATGAACAAACGCCTCTCGGCCATCGGATGACCGATCAGTTAATTTTCTAATCGTGTATTCCCACCTTTAGGGATATATCTAATCTATTAGATCCACTGGATCTATTGATCCAGTGGGCCAGCTTTGGACTCCATGCACACTAGCATTTTTTATAAGCTCAAAAAAAGGCTAGTAAAAAGAGCTGGATAAAAAATGCTGATAATAGCAATCTTGTTCCTGCTTATAGTAGCATTTAATTTAGGAGTGTTTGCTTTTTTTTAGCGTTTTTTTTATAGTACATGCAGAAAAAAAAAGCTTAGAATAATTTTATTCCTAGATTGTAAGCTCGAAAGAGCAGGGCCCTCAATCCCCTCATGTTTTGCATTGTATTGGTATTGTTCTGTCACATGTTCTGTCCCCCTTTGTAATGTACAGCGCTGAGTGAACTATTGGCGCTTTATAAATACTGTATAATAATTAGTGTTTAGGGGCATTCAGTGTTTTTTTTCTGCTGGAAAAACACTCCTGAAAACTACAAAAACTATTTTTTTTTTTTCTGCTCCTAAACCCTGAAGATGGAAAAACACTACTACCATAAATAGTGTGCATGGACACATAGGATAACACTATTTAGCTTTTAGGAGCAGAAACAAAATGACAGCTTCTAGGAGCTTAAAAAAATGCTAGTGTGCATGGAGCCTTAAAATTTTATATTTGTATAATTTGGGAAATGCAGAGTTCCAAATGAAAGTTGCAAATTGTTAGAGATTGAACGATTTTTCATACTTTATCCTAACAATTTACTCCCCCTACTTTTGTATAATGTCATTGTTTTAGCTACAAAAATGTTTCTTGCTTTACTGAATGTGATTCTGTATATTTCACAAAAATCTCAAAGAAACATCTAGCTTGTACTGAACTTTTTTGTAGTGTAAATGAAAAGGTCTCCCTGCTGCCGTACTAACACTGTTGTTCCTTTCGCAGGTCAATGGAAGCATTGTTCTGAAGAATTTATGAAATTAGAGATTATATCACAGCGAAAACCACCATTGTTTTCAACAAGAGAGGCAACTTCTGTGTATCATGATATGAGTAAGTGGTGTTTG
This sequence comes from Staurois parvus, assembly GCF_062004578.1. Lineage (NCBI taxonomy): Eukaryota > Metazoa > Chordata > Amphibia > Anura > Ranidae > Staurois > Staurois parvus. The sequence goes on along the minus strand of NW_028318099.1, from coordinate 7,555,120 downwards.
TTACATAAGTTCATGGTTAAAGGGAACAATAAACTATACTGGATGTTATGTATTTTCATGAACTGCATAATCAAAGCCTTTGTTTACTCTGAATCGAAGCCTCCTCCTGCTGTCTGACTGCAGTCTCCTGTTGGGTGTCTAAAAACCTGGACTCCCTGTGTTGTGCAGCTTCTGTTTCCCCTCTGGCTCTACCTTTGCTGGCACAATCTGGAGAATCTGCATGACATTGTAGTCTGTTGACCAAAGTGAGCCACATAGCAGGTGTCGATAGGCTATGTAGATTTCTGCATGCAGCATGTTTATTCTTATGTGCTTTTTCCAGCCACTGACTTTCTGATTTGGCTTTCAAGAAAATGCTAATTCTTACGCACCCACAACAATCAATCTGAATTCATCCTATACTAATCTAATATGAAGAGTATTTCTATGGGTCTCTAGGGGCTACTACGATTAAGAATTAGCTTTTTTTTTTTTTTTTCTTCCTTTAATTTTTTTAGAAGGCTAAAAATGTGGGTTAAAATTAAAATGGTAAATTCAGCCTGTCATGAGCCCTTTTGAAAGGTATTTTTGAGGTTGACTTTTAGGATAGCTGAAAAAAAGGCAACACTCTCATGTTGGAGCAGACAGCTTTCATGTCCTAACATCTGTTAAATGTGTTATCACTATACTTTTAGGCATCGGTTCACCTATGAAGTTTGAGAGCTTAACAGATATACTGCACAGGAAAATTGAAGAAACCAATGGGCAGTTCTTAATTGGACAGGAAGACTCTGCTTCTCTTCCTTGGACAGCATTATTTGATGGTAACCACCAACTACACGTTGAGAAGAACACACTTTCTCCACCTTTAAAAGGAGAAGTAGAAAATGTAATAGATGTCAAGGGAAAGAAGAGAAGGGCCCCACCACCACCACCAAATAAGACACCCTATACAGTTGGAGAACCAAAAATCCCAGACCCATCCGAAAAGGAAAACATTTGGCCAAGATCAAGTTTTTCTCGCAAGTCTCTTGATGCAAAATTGAATTCCATCATGCAACAGTTCCAAAGGCCAATGGCCGCCCCACGAAAACCAGTATCGTCTGCTGATACAAAAATCTCAAGTACTGACCAGCTTCAGACAAGTAATGAAGAGCTCTGTCCTTCCAGACCAGTACCAGCTCCAAGACAGAAGTCCATAAAACAACGGCTGGATCCTAGATCATGGCTTCAGATACAAGAGTGACTTCATCTTGTCCGTAATTCCACATGGTGCACGTGTGTGCATATAGTTTTTAATTATATTTTTAATTTTATATTAGATGTTAAAACTGGAATAATCCACAGAAAATTGACTTTAATTTTCTACAAAGAACTCTGTGAAAATAGTTTTATTTTATTTTTTTCTATCCCTGGAGCAATTTGTTACATAGAATAATTGGCTTATTATTTTTAATCACAATCCTATCCTCGTGTTATTTGTAATGTTCTCAGCCTATGTATAAGAATTTTTCGAATACCCTGAAAGAAAACTGGGCTCTTAATCTTCAAAGAAAGTTTTCTTTTTTATCATTATCCGCTGGATTGCAGACGGTTCTGCCTCATAATTACGCACAGAACACAAAAGTAAAATGTCAGTTTAAGTTGACTCACAGACATAAATTCTTGTATGTGCCAGATGCCGTCCCGAGCTCAGGCTACACAATCATTAGCCTTAGTAATAGCGTCTATTACAGTTCATGATCTCTACTAATGAAATATAAGAAAACAGTATGCAAGCATGGAATGTAAAAAATTTATTGTGTTGGTAATAATAGTTGGTAATGAAAAGTTGGTTTATGAAAACTGGGATAATGCCTATAACAAGCAGTGAATTTTTATTTTGATTCTGTGATTCACTGGGAAAGCTGGTTGCTATGGACAGCAGTTTCACGCATCAGAAATCACACAGTGCAAGTATTTTCTGACTTTTTTCCTGTTTGTTTTTTAATACGTTGTGTGTACATCCTTAAACACGTCCTTTTTTTTTTTTTTTTTTTTTTTTTTTTTTTTTTAAGGTAGATATGTCACGCATTACATTTGTGTTTGCTACTTTTTTTTTTTTTTTTTTAATTGAGCAATTATTTTGCCTGACCATGCTAACATCCACTTCCTGTCCATAGGACATACCTGAATGTCCTTTAGATGGGAATGGTGATGTTTCTGCACTACTGTAGTGATAACGGAGAGATCATTCTTTTACAGCTGGCCATTCTGCATCTTATAAAAGTAATCTGAGCAGCTAAAAAACTGCTGGATTACTTTTATAGGTGCTGGAAGGGGGTTCTCCCCCAATGCTTCCTTTACTGGGCTCTCCCATGCGATTGGATGTGGTCAGCAGCATCCTGTTCCTGAGACACTGTAGGAGGAACAGATGTCATTCCTCTCACTGTGTAACATCAGAAACTCAAAGCATCAAGTATTTTGCCACTTCCGGTTTCCTTCTCACATAAGCCATTATCGTCTTGAACAAGCATCAGACCACACTGATCTTTGTGTGATCTGATGCATTGAAGGCCAGAGGAGACATCTGGGGGTCTAGTTAGATCCCAGATCTTTTGAAAAAGAGGACCTGTCATGACCCATGTTATCATAAGGTATGTTGTTCATCCTTTGTGATGGCAAAAAAAGTGATCCAAAAAAAGAAATTAAAGGGTGAATGTAACAAAAAAAACTAAAAAAAATTGTTTAAAGTGCCCCCTTCCCACCATACATGCGCACAAAGGCAAACCCACATGTTGGTCTCACATATGTAAATGGTGATTGCACCACACGTGTGCGGAATCTCTGTGAACGTCGATGCGAAAACAATAATTCTAGCACCAGGCCTCTTGTATAACTCTGAACTGGTAACCTGTAAAGGGTTTTTAAGCATCGCCTATGGAGATTTTTAGGTACTGTAGTATGTTGCCGTTCCACGGGTGTCCGCAATTTTACAGTGTGACATTATTGGTATCCATTTACTCAACATAATATCTTTTTTTATATTTTACCAAAAAAGGGGGATATTGTGTTTTTGTGTACTTAAAATTTTTTCCAAAACATTTTGTTTTGAAAAACCGCTGAGCAAATACTGTGTGACATAAAAATATGCAACACCCATTATTTTATTTTCTAGGGCCTCCGCTTGTTTGGGGTTTTCTAGCAAAAACAGATTTTTTGTATGTTTGAGAGAAATGTCACAATTAGGCCAGACTAGAAGTAGTTATACTTATGTTTACTTTTGGTGATTATTCTATTTTAAAACTGTCCTTAAATGTACAGCACAAAATAGAAGATTAATTTTGGCTAGAATGAGGAAGAGTTGGAGCTTATGATAGGTTTTTGTCTGTGTTCCCGCATTGAGGAAATTCTACCTATTGGTTTCTGAAAACCGTTGTCTCCAGGACAGTGATGGTATGTCAAACATTTTTACCGTTGTCCATGGAACTGGATATAGGCCAAATCCAATGGGGAATCTGCCCCTTCCCACCACCATTATGGAGAGAGTTCTGCTCCCTTTGTTTTGTTTGGGATAAGCAAATGGCAAAAAAGACCTGATGGGCTCAAATCCCTTTTATAGTTTAGAAAGCTAGAAATGCTGGCTTTAGATATAAATTTAGGTCCCATTCACATTGTGGTGCTGTGCACATGTGCCAAGACACAGGTGTGGTAGTAGTGCCTAAGAAACCACATTTTGATGATTTCTTTTGATTTTTGACTCCGTCTAGTGGCCATAATGAATCAATTTCTGTAAATACTTCAATCAGGAAAATACTGTATTGTGGCCACTAAATAGAGTTGATCACTGTATTAAGCAAAATGTGGTGGGAATTCACATCTGGGAAAATGCTTGTTACATTTGTCCAACTTTTTTTTTTTTTTTTTGTGTAATACAGAGCCTACAGTAAGGAGTCTATTTATTTTCTCACATGTGGAAGTTCTAGAACCGTCGAAGACTGTACTGCATGCAGGCAATGCATGACACAGTTAATTTAATAGGACTAAGTGCGGGAAGCCTTGACAACAAATAAGAATTTATTTTTTAGTAAACCCAAATCTGACATTTTTCAATGGACTTCCTCAATTTTCACCTCACAATTTGCTGTGTCCTAATGAGTAAACAGTGCTATGTGCCTATGTGCTCATTGATGCAATGTGTGTAGAGTACAATCATCCTCTGTGTGAAAGTGGTAAAATATAATCAAAGAAGCTGAGAGATGATTTGGCTCTCATTTCTGCAAGGGCAAAGGTATTGGAACAGTCTACGTAGACCAGTACTCATTAATCATCTGAGTTGACCCTATGCAGCAATATATTTCTTCACCCCCCCCCCCCCCCCCGTAGGGGACACATGTGAATGCTAGCCTTCAGCAACTGATGGAAGTAAGAGACATGGGTCCTTTGATGCAATCCGGGCTGAATGTAAAATTAAAACTGGTCACACTGGAGAATAACCCTATTGTAAAACAGCTGAAACCTGCTAGTTCAGTGAACCTGGATATTTAGCTGCTTGTAATATTTTATAATCCACTGGATCTGTTGATAGAATTTCTTCAAATTGATGTGCACTACATCTCATTCACTGAAGCAGCATTATTGTGTATTTAATGAACATTCAAGTGAACTCTGTGAATATTTAAAATGCAGGGGTTTGGATAGGTTGTAAGCATATTGCACAATTGTAATATGTTGTGCTGTTTTACTGCTTTTGTGATCTAACTTGATCCTAAAGCAACTTTATAGTTCAATACTAGATAACCATTTAAGTTGTGTTACAAGCGTTGAGTACACATATAATTATTTCATATTGATACAGTTTGTACGAAGTCATATGCAGTGTTCCATTTATATCGTGTGTAGTCTAACACAGGGGTCACCTACCTTTTTTAAATTGATTCTCTATAATGTAAAATAAATAATTAGGGAAGGCAGTTATGACAATGACATTGTGAAATGGGACAAAGACACCAAATTTCAGTACTATGATGTTTTGAGAAAAAAAATAAATAAATAAATAAATAAATATATATATATATATATATATATATATATATATATATATATATATATATATCATCTCAGTTCACCAGTGACTAGCCAAATCTCAAAAAATGGTGTGTGGTTAGTGACATTTCAGCTGTTAGACTGAACAGTTCTATAAATAATGTGGAATGCTGGCTTTTTTGTTGTGCTTCTATTTGGTTAATGGGTTTAATTTCTGCCTTTTAGAATGATTATGCAACTGTAGCACTACTCTAGAGATTTTGGTCCCCTATAGTCCTGCACAGCCAGGCAACATGCATTTTCTTTAGACCTTGCACACAGGAGACCATAAACAATCCTTGAGCTTTTTTTTTTTTTTTTTTTTAATTTTATTAAGAGGTATTAAATTTGGATGGGGTTGAGGCGTGTGCTACACAACCCTAGAGTAAATGACTACTTCTACTCACTAACTGTACAGTTTTGCCAACATTACCTAACACTTAAAACTGTTCGTGTTTGATGGAGTTATTTAAAAATCAGAAGAATATTCTTCACGAAAAAGCAAGCTCTACAATTGTACTGCCTTGTTTTTCTTTGGATTTTTAATTTTAAATAATTTGCAGCTTAAAATGTCTTTTCAGGATGTGCAAATTTTTTCACCAATGTTTTTTGAGGTTTTTTCCCCCCCCCCCCCCCCACAGTGGTATAAGAAATTCTTTAAAACCATCCTATATAAGCTTTTATTTGACCCTTTTATGTTGTGGAATGATGGCCACTTTATATACCACTTTAGATTAAGCAATGGTAGCATTTTTATGTGCTTATACTTACTGTGAAACACAAAAATGACCATTAAACAGAAAGTGATAAACTAACCAGCATGGCCTTGGAACAGCTGTGTACAGTGGTTGTCTTTTGGTCCCAAAAGTGGCTCATTTGTTAGGCCTGTGGTCTTTAATATCTCCCCTGTTTATTCAAATGGCTCTTACAGAAGGTTTAATTGTTACTTGATGAAGAAAACTATTCAACAGGCCTTTTCAGACTGTTTTAGAAGGTATGTCATACAATCCTAAAATTGTAGTTACGCATGTGCGTGTTTCTGTATGGCTCCCGCTTCTGTCTTAGACAATGAGGAGAGCAAGTCTCGGGCTAGCCGAGAATCCATTGCACATCGCTGGATTGAAAGGGAACTCAGGTGAGTATTGGGGGGGGGGGGGCTGCTGCGCAGAGAAGGGTTTTTACCTTCATGCGTAGAATGCATGAAAGTTTAAAAAAAAAAAAAAAAAAAAAAAAAAAACGAGCATTTACAACCACGTTAAGGGTTATGAACTGATTGGGAAACTTCTGATTTCATAGGCAAGAGATTATGTACCCCTGACTTATAGTGAAATTTCCTTGCTTCAGATACATAACAAATAACATAAATAAGAAAAAATTTTAAAGTGCCCCCATCCCTCCAAGTGAGCACATATGTAAATCGAGCATGCATATGGAAACTGTGTTCGCAGCACACGTGAGGTATTGCTGCAAATGTTAGTGTGGGAGCAATAGTTCTAGTGCTAGACCTAAACCGATAACCTGTAAAAATGTTTAAAGCGTCGCCTATGGAGTTTTAGGTACTGTAGTTTGTCGCCATACTGCAAGCGTGTACAATTTTGAAGTTGGACATGTTGGGTACCGATTTACTCTCCGTAACCTCATCTTTCATATTTTACAAAGAATTGGGAGATATATATATTGTTTTTTTAAATTCATTACAGTATAGTTTTTCCAAAATTGTGTTTGGAAAAACTGCTGTGCAATTACCATGTGTCATAAAACTTTAAACAATTGCCATTTCCTTCTCTAGGGCAGGGGTGTCAAACTGGCAATCCTGCAGCTGTTTCCAAACTACAAGTCCCATGAGTCATTACAAGGCTGACAGTTACAAGCATGACTCCCAAAGGCAGAGGCATGATGGGTAGTTTTGCAACAGCTGGAGGGCTGGCAGTTTGACACCCCCCGCTCTAGGGTCTTTGCGTAATATGTTTGGGGGTTGTAAGTAATTTTCTAACAAAAAGTACTGATTTAAACTTCTAAACAAATCATATTAGTAAATGCTTGGTCTTCAGAGATTTTACACACACACACACACACACCCCTACACACACACACACACACCCCTACACACCTACACACACCTCTTCTCTTCCAAATCATTGCATTCAGGTCTTCCAATTACCTCCATGGCCACAGCTCTATAATACAAAGCACCTAGGCATGCCGACATGTGAAAGAATGGGTCTCTCTCAGGAGCTCAGTGAATTCAAATGTGGTACAGTGATAGGTTGCCATATGTGAAATTTTCTTGCTACTCAATATTCCACGGTCAACTGTTAGTGGTGTTATAACAAAGTGGAAGCAACTAAGAACAGCAACTCAGCCACAAAGTGGTAGGCCACGTAAATGACCGCGAGGTCAGCGCATGCTGAAGTGCGCAGAAGTCACCAACTGTCTGAAAAGTCAATAGCTAAAGACCTTCAAACTTTGTGTGGCCTTCAAATTAGCACAACCATTCATAGAGAGCTTCATGAAATGGGTTTCCATGGATAAGCAGCTGCATCCAAGCCTGACATCAAGTGCAATACAAAGTGTTGGATACAGTGGCGTAACGCACGTCACCCCTGGACTCTAGAGCAGTGGAGATGTGTTCTCTGGAGTGGCAACTCACGATTCTCTGTCTGGCAATTCGATAGATGTGTCTGGGTTTGGAGGTTGTCGGGAGAAGGATACTGGACTGACTGCATTGTGCCAACTATAAAGTTTGGTGGAGGTGGGATTATGGTGTGGGGTTGTTTTTCAGGGGTTGGGCTTGGCCCCTTAGTTTCAGTGAAGGGAACTCTTAAGGCATCAGCATACCAAAAAATTGGACAATTTCATGCTCCCAGCTTCTTGGGAAATGTTTGGGGATGACCCTTCCTGTTCCAACATGACTGCCCACCAGTGCACAAAGCAAGGTCCATAAAGACCTGAATGAGCGAGTTTGGGGTGGAGGAACTTGACTGGCCTGCACAGAGTCCTGACCTCAACCCGATAGCACACCTTTGGGGTGAATTAGAGTGGAGACTGCAAGCCATGCCTTCTCGTCTGACCTCAGTTCCTGACCTTACAAATGCAATTTTGGAAGAATGGTCAAACATTCTCATACACTCCTAAACTTTGTGGACAGCCTCCCCAGAAGAGGTGAAGCTGTTATAGCTGCAAAGGGTGTTCCAACTCAATATTGAACCCTACGGACTAAGACTGGGATGCCATTAAAGTTCATATGCGTGTAAAGGCAGGCCGACCAATACTTTTGGTGTGTGTGTGTGTGTGTCCCAATATCTCAAATAGTATAGTTGGGGTGTAAAAGGGTAAGGGCCACCAACAAAAACTACATGGGACTATATGTGAGACTCCACGAGCTCACTGTCCCCCAGATAGCAGCTGTATCTATATTATCACACATTGTGTATAAAAAAATAACCCTAAATTGCATCCATATGGGTCAAGGGTATATAAGTGAATCCACAAGTGGCAACCCATAGATGTATATAAAGAAGATTGTATAGTGAAATCCTATTGGGGCACATGGCCTAAAAATGAATACATCCATAGCCACCTGAATCACATCCAAAAGAAGGGGAATGCTACACCAGAATGCTGAAATAAAAATATTCAAGATGTCTTTACCTTCAGAGATCTACAGATTATTTTTTGGTGGGATTGGATGTATTCCATATAATTCCTCCAGTATGCTCCTGACTCTAGAGAACCACAAAGGAATTAAGGAGACTACCTCTTGAATAAATACAGTCTGTCACAAGTAAACCCTGCCCCCAAACTGACCGCCTGTGCAAAGTTTGAATGGGTACTTCTGCCAATCAGCTGCTTTATCTCCTCATCCAGCCCCCTGGAACTTCCAACACAGAATTGAGATAATAGGCTCTTTGAAGTGTGTTAAAAATTAAGGCTATGGATTCTATCATTTGGAGGAGGGAGGGGGTAAGATCCCTGCGCTATACCTCTTCTCATGACAAAAATGGCCTGGACGAGCTGGGAAATGGATGTCGCATACAGCTTTTCATGGGCCTAATGCGCACAACCATTACAAGCATCACTTTGGATTTGCAAATATTGTTACACTATCTACTTGCCATTGTTTTATGAGCTTTGTTTTTTTTCACCGAACTTTGGACATTATTCTCAATTTCACCATATCTCCATTGTTCTTTAGGATTGTTAGTATTTTTGATTGTACACTTTCATTGTAGCTCAGCACTTCATATTTTCATTCATTCAGTGACTTATTAAACGTTCTATACCAAAGGCACTATCAAACTATTCTTACAATACTGGAAGCTATTGTCACATCAATCAAGATATTTGCCTGTGACACAAGGCCCTCTAACACACCTGTGTGGTTAGCTCTGATTTGAAACTATACCATAACATGAATATTCGTTTCAGAGTTGTGACTTTTTTCTTTTTTTTCTGTTTATAACAGTGCACTGCAATGCACAGCTACCTAATTCATCATGAAATCAGAACACAGGGTGTGCATAAAGCAATGGAGTCACTGGATCAACATGGCAAGCTAGGGCTACGCATCTAGCATTTCGATATTAGGCAATTATTGGAGTCCAAAATATATATATATATATATATATATATATATATATATATAGATAATTTATTTATTTTTTGGTTGCGTTTCCTTCAGGCTGCATTCACACTTGAGCGATTTGTAGCTTGCAGCTTCAAAAACACTGAAACTTAAAAAAATCAATTGTTCTCTATAGTGCCTGTTCATGCGATCAGGTGTGAACAGGCACCATAGAGAACAATTGATTTTTTTAAGTTTGAGCGTTTTTAGAGCTTTGAGCTTTAATTTTGAAGCTACAGATCGCTCAAGTGTGAATGCAGCCTTAAGCCAAGAGGACTTCTGGCTAAAGGAAACAACCTGAGAGAGCATTGATGACTGATCCTCCTAAAAATGCTAGTTTTGTCAAATGTTCTTCTGGCTTCAGTACTTTTTAAACCACTGAATTGGAACAAGCATGTAGTAAATAGTGAGAGAGCTCAGAACCTTTGATCTACGTGCTTCAGGGTAGCAATTATGCAATAGCAGCCTCCAGGTTACTCTTGGCACTAGTTACCTTTCACATAAATGCTTTCTTTCATACCTGGCATCACTCTACCCCTTATATCTGAATGTGACTCCCAAGCTGCTGAGCGTATGGGTGTGTTTGAGGGATGGGGGAGGGGGGCTGCTTTAGGTTTTCCTGTAATTTCTAACTTTTGGTTAGGTTTTTGTTTGTTATTTAACTACGTTGATGGTTATCAAATTACATAATGTGTGTTTTGGGTTTAATTATTACTATTTTTTTTATATTGCCATTAATAAAATGATTTGTTTTCAAATTTTTGGCTATACTTTGCATATCTGTCAGTTAGCAAGTAAAAGCTAATATCAGATGGTTTGCTTTGTTTTTTTTCCCTTCTTGGATGGTATGAACTTTAGGGCTGACATTGTTTTGGGACACCTAAATAATGTTTCTGAGGAGAACCCTGACAAGTAATCATGGGACTACAAACATTTACTGTATGATCTAAATTTTAGGTTGCTTACCTAGATTCTAAGCAAAATCACAGCTTTTTTTCTGTTGCATTGTAGGTTATCAGTCTAAACAAAAATGGTTTGCTTCAAATGTCATTGCCATATATACAGTGTTTAAAGTGACTGTCATCACAGGGTCACTGGTATTCAAAGGTATTCTTGCTAAAAGAGTGACGTATGCAGGTGCCTTGACCACTGCTCCCCCACCACACACTATTCTCTCCCATGAGCACGTACGTTACAAGGTGGAAGAAACCACTGTGAATGGCAGGAAACCTGGTATTTTATCTGACTGAGTGAATACTTACAGGAGAGGCATTTCAAGACATGGGACACAAGAAGGGTAAGTATATTCCCCTGCCTCTTAGCAGTTTTGATAAGAAGGAACCCTGTGCTTACAAGGTCACTTGAAATATAATCTTATGGCAATACAGTTATAGGGACTGCTTTTATAACTGATACTGCTCTCCACTGACCATTAATCTAAGGATTAAAACACATTGTATCCTGTGTTTACATCTTGAAGTACAATTGTAATATGGTTGGTGAAGCCTGAAGGGAATCTACAAGACTAGGGGTACAGAAGCCTGAAGATCGTATATGGGACAGATGAAAGTTCACCCCTGTTTCTGGCTTGCCTGACCCTTCTCCCTCTGTAGTCCCTCATGGTAAAGGCTTTTAGCTATTGGGTAGCAGTACCACTGATACACAGGATACTTTGACCTATGTTACCTCACTACTCCTGAAGAAGCTTACAGCAAAACACATTGAAAATTCTGCCACCGCTAGTCTTTTCAAAATGAAATCAATGGGGGAGAAATGGATTGTTTAATATACTACCATTTCTTTAACTAGCAGTAGTTAATAAGTACTAAACTTAAGCTATATATTAGGAGTGGGGAGCATACCCATAAAATATCATGTATGTACTGTATACAGTGCCTTGAAAAAGTATTCATACCCCTTGAAATTTTCCACATTTTGTCATGTTACAACCAAAAACATAAATGTATTTTATTGGGATTTTATGTGATAGACCAACACAAAGTGGCACATAATTGTGAAGTGGAAGGAAAATGATAAATGGTTTTCAAAAGGTTTTACAAATATCTGAAAAGTGTGGCATGCATTTTGTATTCAGCCCCCTGTACTCTGATACCCCTAACTAAACTCTAGTGGAAGCAATTGCCTTTAGATGTCACCTAATTAGTAAATGGGGTCCACCTGTGTGTAATTTAATCTCAGTATAAATGCAGCTGTTCTGTGAAGCCCTCAGAGGTTTGTTAGAGAACATTAGTGAATAATCCGCATCATGAAGGCCAAAACACCAGGCAGGTCAGGGATAACATTTTGGGGAAGTTTAAAAGAGTTAGGTTTTAAAAAAAAAAAAAAAAAATATCCCAAGCTTTGAACATCTCATGGAGCACTGTTCAATGCATCATCTTTAAAGGGAAAGCGTATGGCACAACTGCAAACCTACCAAGACACGACTGTCCACCTAAACTGACAGGCTGGACAAGGAAAGCATTAATCAAAGCAGCAGCCAAGAGGCCCCTGGTAACTCTGGAGGAGCTGCAGAGATCCACAGCCAAGTCTGTCCACAGGACAACTATTAGTCGTGCACTCCGCAAATCTGGCCTTTACGGAAGAGTGGCAAGAAGTGGCTTTGCTGTGGATCCTGCCATGGTCCAGGCTATTTTGCAGTGTCCTCTGCCTATGGACCTTTGTTCCATTCAACACTGCCTAGGATTTTCCAGTTTCTATAGGAATTTATCCAAGGCTTCTCCACCCTAGCAGCACCTAACACTGAACTTTCAAAGAAAAGTGCTTATCCTAAGTTGTGGCCACAGGCCACTATCTAAGCTTTTGAAAACCTAAGGAAGACTTTCACTTCAACTCCTGTCTTGATGAATCTGGACCCTGCCTTTGCAGTTCTTGTTGGAGGTCAGTGCTTAGAGCAGGAGCTGTTTTGTTGCAATGTACTTCCACTGGTACCGTGCATCCTTGAGTGTTCTCTTGCAAATTGTTCTATACTGGGCATATATCTGACATTGGCTACTGATATACTGGCTGTGAAATGGGATTTGGAAGACTGGCGTCATTGGCTGGAGGGAGGGTGGCTCAGGAATCTGCTTATTCCTGCTCCACCAACCGATTGTTGATAGACCTTCACTCGAAGCAGAGGACACAGTTGCAAAATGCCAAGTATGCTGATCATCCTGCTATTCACAAGACCATCTTGCTCCTCTCCCATCCTGTTTGATGGCCATCTCTAGGTGGAATGTTGTGGCCTTCCTTTGTTGCCTGTGAGACCAACGTCTCTCTGAATTTTATCATTGACCTGCCTCCCTCTGAGGAAAAGATTGGACAGTTTTTGGCATGGCAGCTCACTTCCTGACTTTACTCAAACTGCGTTCTGCCAAACAGCTCTTTACTTGTTTCATTGAAAAAAGTCAGCAGGTTTCATGCCATTCCAGTGAACGTCTTTTAGACCATGGATCTGTGCTTATGCTTTTCACCCCAGGTCCTGCTCTTTTTCTTCACACAGTTTTAAATAATTAATAGGTCAACAGGCTTGTGGGCCATTTTTCTGCAATTTAGAATTTTGTGCATAACCGCCGTGTGTGTGTGTGTGTGTGTTAATGTCTGTTATGATTAACCTAGATTTTTCTTCCAGCTCTTCAATCAAGACTTTTTTCTCTACATTGAATCTAGAGTTGATATCTTCTATTTGCGGCTGTCCTCAGCATGGCTTTTAGAGTGCTTGTCTACCCTCATAGTGGATGCTTCCTTGGTTCACTTTTAACAAGACTTTTTTAATAGTGGTAGAGGATGTTGTATTCAAGGATCCTACTGATATTTGGTTGGCAACCCTATTTAGAACGTAGTTTTTGCTGGCGGGCCCTGCCCTCTACCCTATTCTGGTAGTGAAATTAATTTTGTCAAACCATAGCACACGAAACATCAGGCCCCGACCGCTCCAGCCCTGGCAGACTGATCACACCAAAACTCTCAAATGACAAAGTCGTGCCCTGGAGTAACTGTGGTGCAAAACCAGATCCCAACAAGCCTTCACCCACTATAAATCTGCCTCTCACACCTACACCTCCTCCCTCCACGCTGCCAAACAAGCCTACTTCCTGACCCTCATAAAGACCCTCTCCTCCAATCCTCGCCGACTCTTCTCCACCTTTAACTCTCTGCTCTCTCCGCCCCCACCTCCACCCAGCACCTCACTCACCGCCCTTGAGCTTGCCAATCACTTTAAAGACAAGATTGACACAATTCGCAGGGACACCGCCGCTGCTCAAACTCCCTCCAAACCCGTCCCCTCTCACACAGCTACCCCCTCATCACCCCTCTCCCTCACCACTGCTCTGACCTCCACCCCACCTAACATTCCTCACACTGAAGCCCCCTCAACACTCCACACCTTCGACCTCACTACCATCGAGGAGGTCACCAAGGTCTTCTCTGATGCCTGCCTCACCACCTGCCCTCTCGACCCTATCCCCACACAACTCCTACGACCTCCCTCTCCCTCCATCCTACGCTCCCTCACCCACATCTTTAATCTCTCCCTCTCTTCCGGCGCATTCCCCTCCCTTCTGAAGCACGCGCACATCACTCCCATACTTAAAAAGCCCTCCTTGGACCCCAATGACCTGAGCAACCTCAGACCCATCTCCCTGCTCCCATTCACATCCAAACTCCTCGAGCGCTTAGTCTGCAATCACCTAAGCTCTCACCTCAACGACAACAACCTCCTCGATCCCCTACAGTCTGGCTTCCGTCCCCTACACTCCACCGAAACTGCCTTACTCATACTCGCCAACGACCTTCTAACCGCCAAAGCTAATGGCCACTATTCAGTGCTCCTACTCCTCGACCTCTCCATGGCCTTCGACACAGTTGACCACCCCCTCCTCCTCAAGAGATTCCGCTCTCTCCTGGCTCTCGTCCTACCTATCACAACACTCATTCAGCATTGCCTATAACGCTACCACCTCCCCCTCACTCTCCCTCTCTGTTGGGGTCCCTTAAGGCTCCATCCTTGGGCCCCTTCTCTTCTCAATCTACACCTCCTCCCTTGGCCAACTCATAAACTCTCACGGCTTCAACTACCGCCTCTATGCCGACGACACACAAATCTATCTCTCAACCCTTCGCCTCACCCCCTCAGTCTCCGCCCGAATCACAAACCTACTAAATGACATATCAGATTGGATGTTGCTCCACTTCCTTAAACTGAACCTCTCCAAAACCGAGCTCCTAGTCTTCCAATCACTAACAAACTCAAGTAGACTCCACCTCCGTTACATCGCCAAAATCCGCGCATTCCTAACCCCAGAAACCACTAAACAGCTCATCCACTCCCTCATCATATCACAACTGGACTACTGCAACTCCCTCCTCACTGGCCTGCCTAGCCACAGGCTATCCCCGCTTCAGTTGATCCTGAATACGGCAGCCAGACTCCTTCACCTTACCAACCGCTCCGTTTCCGCCACCCCCCTCTGCCAATCCCTCCACTGGCTTCCGATTGCACAACGGATCAAATTCAAAATCCTAACACTGACGTACAAAGCTGTCCATCATACTGCCCCAAATTACATCACCGACCTAATATCCAAGTACCACCCAACACGCACACTCCGCTCCTCACAAGACCTCCTTCTCTCTAGTTCCCTGGTCTCCTCCTCCCATGCACACCTCCAGGATTTCTCCAGGGGTCACCCATCCTCTGGAACTCCCTACCCCAATCCATCAAACTATCACCTACTCTCCTCTCCTTTAGGTGCACCCTGAAAACCCACCTCTTCAGGGAAGCCTACCCCACCCCCTGCTAATTGCCGACCTCCACTCCTCCTACCACCCCATCCCCCACAGCTATCTCCTCCTGTACCACTATCCCCTCCCTCCCTAGATTGTAACCTTCAAGAAGCAGGGCCCTCGAACCCCTTGTGTAGCACATTGTATTGTTGTACTGTTGCATGTTCTGTCTCCCTTTGTAATGTACAGCGCTGAGCGAACTATTGGCGCTTTATAAATACTATATAATAATAAAAATAGCAGAATGGTCAAATTACCTTGAAAGAGATCCTTTCCACTGCAGCATTGGATATTTTACTGATACAGTATGTGGAGCGAATGGCCGAAGCTTGACTCGACAACTGTGATGGCCTGCTGGAAAAAAAATCTCAGCTTGTCTCCTGCATCAGTCTTATCAATGGCAGGTGCCTAGAGCACTCTGGTTAAAGTGCTGGTCTGCGTATCCTGCATCCAAGGAGCACCTGACCCACATTGCCTTTTGAGGGACAATGTCTCTTCAAACCAGCCCTTGATACTATAAAGGATATCATTGGAGGCAAAAGCACCCACCTCCCACAGTGTAAGAAGCCTATCTCTTCTCTTTGTTTCTTTACTCCTGGAGTGTGAAAGTCTATGCCTCCATAACTTGGTTCTCTGGCCCCCCAGCATAGTCTGGGGTATAGAGCCTGCTTAAACCCTAAAAAAAATCTTCATTGGCACAGGGTTACACCCCCCATTTCCAAAGTGGGGAGATGTCTGTTAATCTTTGTGGACACCTGAATAATTTTGCTTTTCTGGCTTTCAGGTACAGGAAGTAATATTCCAGGGATACAAAGTAAGCCTTCACTTTTTGCTCCCTCTTTGGCTCCAGTGTGTCATTGGCCCAATTCTTGTGTCAAAATGGTTTCACTCCAAAATATTCCTTTTTCCAATGATGGGGAAGCAGTCCATACACCAAAATGCATTCCAGAGCCTGGGTTTCAGGTGGACACCAGATATGGACCTCCTGATATCCTGATTCAACTGTACACTGAACAGGGTTGTCTCCGTGTTCAGGATTCCTCTAGCAGTAGCAGGGAGTGCGCTAATGATTTCTTATGGGATTTATATGCCTGGATCTAGGCTTTTCTTCCTCTAATGCTTCCTATTTGATGGAGGGGTTTCAGGAGATTTGCATTGCTCCGGTCTGACCCAGGAATTTGTATTTGCTGACATGGTGAGGCTTCTGACTATTGTCATGTGGGCTGCAACAGATCATTGGATTTAGTGAGTTATGAACATGTTTAAATCTGTGATCCTCTAAGATAGGATGGATATTCCAGCAGTCTATCATGGAACTTCACTCCCAGGATGTCTTCCCTTTCATGCACACAGGTTGGGCTAGAGCTAGGCTCTCCGCAATATTAAAGTGATTCTAAAAGCATATATTTTTTTAATAAAATTAAAAAAATTATGCTTGCCTACTGTGTAATAGTATTGCATTACTGGTCACTTACCTCTTCTTCTGGAGTCTCTTGTCGGCACTGTCCTCTCCTCTCTTGCATGTGCCCCCATAGCAAGCCATGGACTGTGGGGGCACACATGCGTTTACACTCTCGAGCTGGGCTGTGTGCGTTGATAGACACACACAGCATAGCATGGCCACATCCTCGCTCACTCTTTGCAGGATTTGACTGACAGCAGCAAGAGCCATTGGCTCCTGCTGCTGCCTGTGTGTAAGAGGAAGCACTGCTGCTGGCTACTCCTAGGTTGCTCTACAGATACTTGCAGCCATGAACGGAGGATTGATGATGGAACCCTCGAATGAGAGAGAAGAAAAGGCACAGCACAGCTGGGGATAGGAGTGAGGAGGAGATAGGAGGCTACGAGTACCTAGAAGGTAAGGAGAGGTTCATGCTGGATTCCCTGGGGATTGCAAGTGCAGCAATACTGAGACTGTTGGTGCTGCAAAAACTGGTTGCAGCTGAGTCACAGTGGGGGTTGAAGGAGCGGAAACTAAGTTGGCGTGCAGCAGAGACTTGGGCTGCAGATGCATCATGAACCAAGTTAGAGGGAAGTGGAAACTTTGGCTGCACGTGCAGTAGTGCTGGAACTGCAGGTGCCATGGAGACTTTAGCTGTGGGTGTGGCAAGGGTAGGACTGCCGGTGCCACAGTCTAGGTGATGCAGTAATGGCTGGGATTCAGGTTGGAATGCAGACTCTGGTAAAGGCTAGGAATGCATATAATCACTTTTGTAGCTCAGGAGACCGTTCAAGCTGTGTCAGTGCGCCCCACTTATGTTTTCATATGATGTGGTGTGGCTGAAACATCCTGGGTAAAACCACAAGAGATTGAGGAGGAACCTGCATTAGATCATGGAAGGTAAGTAACTATGACTATTTCCTGATATCTTGTATAGGGTATTTCCCATATACCTTCCCCATTTTGTCCCTTGTGACTCCATGGGAACACAGCTTGGTTATGTCTGCTTTTTCAGAACTGCTGTTCAAACTCCTTGGTGACATTTCTATTCTAATTCATGTGCTTCTTTGCTGATAGTAATTGCCTCTGTGAGGCAAGTGTCTTGACAGCCTTTCGGTATAAGAAAACCAGTTCCTTATGGGTCTGTAATGGGATAGGTGAGTTCAGGTGTTTGTCTTATCTTCTTAACCATGGCATTGCTCTTTGATTCCTCTGTCATTCTCCAGTTCTTTGAAAGGATCTTGTCTTCTTTCTTTGACTGCAGTTCAGGATGTCAGTCTGTATCTAAGCTACCTCACATTTTTGGTCAACTCGTATAGGGTAGTTTTGTTTCTCATGCAACCATTCTGAGTGGTTCAGGTAACCAAATTCCAAGCTTATGGTTTAAAGGATTGGTTTTCTACTTTTCTGTTGACACATACTTCACTGGCTATGTGGCTGTGCCTTGATCTTTCCATCAAGAGTCTCTCCCAATCCATAACCCTCACCTGGTCTCACATTTTTTTTTTTTTTTACGTTCTACCAGGTGGTGGCTGCAGCCTTATCCTAGCCAGCTTTGCAAGTAAGGTCCTTCAGGTGGCTCATGTGCTACAGGCTGTCTCAAGTTTTGAATGTTTACATTGGGCTTGTTAGTAATTATTTGCTGTGTTGCTTGCCCCTCAGTTGGACTGCCTTTGAACATCCCTGTGGTGAAAGTCTTTCTCTCCCCAGGCAAGGAGCAAAAGAGTCATAAAGTGTAAGCAATTTTCTGAAAATTAGAAAATACTGGAGGGAGATGATGAAAATGAACTATAAATATGGTATTTTTTCCCAAAAAGAAAGGATAACTGAAATAATAATCCAAAAAGGAATTTAAAAGGAATGGGTTATTTTATTTTAATAAACATGAAAGTTAAACTGATAGATTAGACATGAAAAGCAGGAATGTGTGACAAAATTCATTATGCTAGACATAAACTGTCCCTAAACAGACGAGAGAGAGAAAATTTTTTTTTTTTCTTTGAGTTCTCCCTCTTCCCCTCCCCTTTTTGATCATGCTCTCTGCACTGCCTTGCTACAAAACAGAGGCATGTTGAGATTGGCATGGTTATCCTGAGCTGGTCTATAGACTTTAACCAGTGTTCAATCCTGTTTTCAGCAGTATAACCCGTGAAGTATAAGGTGTAGGCTTTTTGTGTCCCTCAAAGGACTCCCCAAGAAAAAAAAAGTTCAGGAGAAACAGCAGAAAGGTAAAGTTCTCTTGCTAGTTCATTGGAGATTTATGAGAGAATCAGTGGTCCCAATTTCTTTGATGGTTGAAATATTCTGGAAGCTAATTTTTTTTTTCTAATGGGGGAGGGGACACTCCAGCCTGGATTATACCCATAAGGTTATTTAATCAAGAAAAATCATTTTACTAGCACATCACTCCTGCATAAATAAGCAACAAAGAGCAGAAACAAACGTGCTGAATCTTATTCCCCGTCAAGATTTTTATTTTTAATGGATTACATTAAATCTTTGTGGCGCTCGTAGCCATAAATATAAAAATGGCACAGTGTGCCGGGGACAAGATTAAAAGGATAATGAAAGTGTGTTTTTATGAGGCTTAGAAACCAGATGCTTTAGTTGGCTTGATGCATTATTTTGCCAAAATATTTAGTGACTAGCATAAACTGTGAGGTTTGAGAGGCTTTTATAGCCTCGGTGGGAACTAATTTCACTTCAAAAAACGAAAGTAAACATCTGGTAAAGCGGGCTAGCCCTGCTGTTGGCCCACACAATTTAGTACCATTTGCTTGGTTTTTCTCTTGGTTTTTTTGTGTTACTAGTGGGAAAATGTGAATGTAGTTGATATTCCTTGAATGTCTTTCCCAATGGCTACACCCTCTATATGGTAAATGTCAATGTAAGATGTAAACCTTTACAAATTTCAATAAGAAGTGTTTTGACAGAAGAGCATAGAACAGTGTTACAGCTGCAGGAACACCTCTGATAGTTAAAGAAACCCTGTCCAACCAACTTAAAATTGCAAGTAAAAGCACAGAAAAATCAAGTATTGTAAATATTTTGGATTTCTTTCTTTCCACAAATGATTTCGCTTGCGATGTACTGAAGACGCTTTCTTCCTGTCATCAGTTTTTTATTTTAATTTCATAAATGATTTTAGGCATGAATAAAAGATGCTAGTGAGGAATCAAAGGATTCATGTTATCCATATACTGCTCATTTGTGGCAAGCTGTGTCCCAGTCTTTGCCATCCTATGTGAAAAAATGTCAATGTATAAAACTTCACATAGTGAATGAAAGCCTAACTCCGAGAAACTTAAAAAAAATGAATCCTTGCCTTTGGGTTGTGCCCACACTGGAGGCATTAATTGTTTTCTAGTCTAGTGGAGAGTTTTTGCACTTTACCTTACCTGATCATCCACTCTCCCATGTCCCCATGTATTCTGCATTGATCTTGACGTCAGGCCCTTGGGGAGATGCTGTGGGGATCACTCTAGCACATGAAGGATTGGGTAAACAGATCTTCTTTTCTATGTCCCCTAAACCTAGATGAGAAATTAACCCTTGCAGTGCATGCACAGCCCCCACTGTAGGGGCTCATTTTTGTTTCCTGGAGTTGGGCTTTAAAGAGCCACTATGTTTGGGGACTGTTACCTAGCACAACACCTTAATGGACATCACAACAAGTTCACATGAAAATTGCAAGACCTTGCCAGTGTTTTAAACCCTTACTACAGCAAGTTGGGACCACCAAACCGCCAGATCAGCGTATTGCTAAAGTTGAGAGAAACCTGTAACTGGATAAATAATGGGACTGCCTTTGCTCTCTTCTTTCTGAAAGTGCCATTTGCCTGGTTGTTAAAGTATGTCAATAAACTGCTTTCACTATCCAGGAAACATTACAGTTGTAACAAAGTGGCAAATTCCACTGTTTTCCCATAAGTGACCCTGTTGGTATAGCAAATAATTTAAATAAAAGAGGAACTTTACTCAGTATTTACAAAACAAAGTCAGCAGCTACAAATACTGTACCTAGTGAACAAGCCCAGGGAGTTGAGCACAGTTTTCGGCACTTGATTTTCCCACCACTTCCTGGGTCCATGGCGCTGTCATCTTGGATTTAGGAACTGGCTCCCCACGGCACATTTTTCAGGTGAAGTACTGTTATAAGTCCTATCTGTAAATACTTTCACTTTCTGATGCCTACTCCACTGAATACTGCTTTGGTCTTGAAGTCTTCTACACTTTGGTTTGATGAGATGCTTTCACAGGTCAGTAATAGCCTGTTTACATCAGACCGAAACCAGATCTTGGTTTGATCAGATGCTTTCAAAGGCAGAGGAGAGATCTATAGACCCCAGTGAAGAGTGGCTGTTACTGCTCATGCAGTGATAGAAATAAATAAAAAAAAAAAAATAGAGACTGTGTAAAAATATAAACGTAAATAAATAATATAAAGCATTTTAAAGACCCCCCCCCCAGGTATTTAGGTCACTCATGCATATGTAAATGGAGTTCGCACCATACTTGGAAGGTATTGCCATGAACATTCTAGCAAGAGCAAGAATTCTAGCACCAGACCTCCTGTAAACTGGTAACCTTGAAAGACTTTTAAAGCGTTGCCTATTGAGATTTTTAAGAACCCTAGTTTGTCACCATTCCACAGGAGTGCGCAGATTTATGGTGTGACATGTTAGGTATCCGTTTACTTGGTGCAATATCTTTTTATATTGTGCCAATCAATTGGGTATTGTTTCTTTGTGCATTAAAATTCATTAAAGTGTATTTGGGAAAACCGCTGCACAAACACCATGTACCATAATAAATGACAACACCCTCCATTTTATCCTCTAGGGCCTCTGCTTAAAAAATATACATAATGTTTTGGAGGTTCTAAGTAATTTTCTAGCAAAATAAAGCCATTTTTTTCATGCTGGAAAGGAATGTCATAATTGGCCCGATAGGCAAGTGTTTAATCCTTATCCACATAAAATGTTTTGCCTTTAGTATGGCTGTGCTTAACTAAAGTGTACCTTTTTTTTTTTTTTTATAAATTAAATTTTGATAAATTTGATTCTATTCATGTTGTACGATGCATTTTATATAAGGAGGTGCTGATTTGATTTTTAGAAACTACACCAGACCTCCCCTTTTATGCTTTTTACTTGGAGCTCAACTGAGTATAATCATAAGTGATGATAAATAAGCCTCTCAATCTGTAATTTCTTATTGTAAAAGCAGCTGTGAAATATAGTAAAGATTTTTTTTTTTTTAACTTGCATGCAATTAGTCTTGTAATAATATCTATTAAAATTGATACATACTTCAATAACCTATAATTACTAGCATACAATGTTATGTGTGCTTTTAAACAAGAGTTATTTCTGTGTGTAAGAATAATATTGAGTTTACTTATTGCCTGCTTCCTGAAGCAATCCATCTAGGGTTACAAATGAGCTTCAACATCACACTATATAAGTGCCAAGTTTAACTACAAAGATGTGTTTGTGTCATTAATAACATTTGTATCCCCAAGCAAACTGCAGTTCAAATTAATTTCTGCATATTGCTGCTGCTGCTAAAAAAAAAACCAGCCTTGATCAGCTGTAAAATAAAGATTATACTTAGAAAATAGCTCAGTTTTGTAGATTCTGATTTTATCTTTTAAACATCCCCTGTGTTAATTAGCTAATTCGATGTTTTAGTTTATAATAAGCATTTTCTTTTGCCCTGTTAGGTTTGTATTACTTGCATTATGTTGTCAGGGCCACTGACCAGCTTTGCACAGAATTCCCCTGAGGCTTAAAGGGGAACTAAACTCCATCCCCATCAAGAGTTCTTATTCCTTTGCTGCTAGCATTAAATAGATAGGAAGGTATATTATATTTATTTGTTAAAACCTTTTTGTTTCATCTCTTCAGTTACTTTCTGGTTTCTGGCTTAGATCAAAATGATGTCATACATCCCAGGAGTCTTCAAGGGCTTTATTCAGGATGGCCTTAGCTAGAAATTCTAGGGAGGGTATTTTTCAGAGATTTGTCAGCAAGAGAGAGCATGCAGAGATGAATGGATTGGTAAGCTTTGAATATTAATGAAAAAGTGTTTGTGGTGTTTAGTTTAAGGGACACTATGGGGTTGATTTACTAAACCCGCTGTGTGCAAAATCTGGTGCACCTGTGCATGGGTGCCAATCTGCTTTAACTTCAGCTTATTCAATTAGGCTTTGACAAAAACCCTGGAGGCTGATTGTTTTCTTTGCAGATCTGCATCAGATTTTGCATTCTCTGATTTTTAGTAAATCAACCCTTATGCCTAGGAAAAACACCTTTTTAAAGAGAAAAGAGCTATCAATGTGCTCATGACATGTTTAATATGTTATGTCACAGTTGTAAGGAACACAAACTACTACAATTGTCAATTAAAAAATGGGGAGCTCAAAGTGACTAATCTGGCCTGACTTGGAATCTCCATCCTTTTATATTTCAATGATTTTTAGTAATTTTAAACCGTATAAAACAGAGGCAACAAAACACGCCCGCGCAGGGGCTATCAATTGCACCGAAAAAAAAAAAAAGGGCATAATAGAGAAAACAGTGCTCAAACTCCAACAAGGCAAAAGATACGCCCACGCAGGGGCTAGCAATGGCACATAAGTTACAATAACATTAACGTAACTCTGACTATCACAACTAAAGACAGCTGTCCACTGTCACACCAAAAACAAACAGTAAAAAAAGAGAAGAAAAAAAAAACCAAAAACCCCAAAGAGCAGGGGTCCAAGAGCGCCAAGACCGAACGCCAATGCCAAATGCCATTACATCCCCATACTAGCCGGGGGAAGCGTGGGAAAGGCGTATTGCAACCATGGCTCCCATATTTTCAAAAATTTACGTTGGGAGTCGTTGCATATACTCTACATCTGTTCGTTGATCATCATAGTAGTCATACGATCCCGCAGCCCCTGAAAAAGGACAAACGGACTCCTCCAGGCCTGAGCAATTGTTCCAGTGGCCGATAAAAACAAATAGGAAGCCAACTGCTCCTGACGAGCCAAGAGGCCCGGTATGGGGCAATGAAGCAAAGCATACCGAGCATCCCGGCGTATGGAGAGATGGAACAAAGTGAAAAGGAGGCCAAACACACGAGACCAAAAACAAACCAACCTCGGGCATGACCACCAGATATGCAATACATCGCCACGAAGGCCACAACCCCTGAAAACATCAATAACTACAGGCAGGGTTAGCCTGGGCCAGACGAGCCGGAACCCATTACCAACGAAACAATACCTTATCGGCAGCCTCCAGCGTGGTCGTATTGAATGAGCATTTAGCTATGAGTGACCAGGCCCTATTCCAGTCCTCCAGATCCACAGCCACTCCCAGGTCGCGCTCCCACTGAACAACATATGAGAGAGAAGTATGCGACGAGCGTCTGTTCAGAGCTGCATAAAGAAAGGAGATAAGGCCCGGGGCACCCAGACGCTGCTGGCAAAGCTGTTCAAAGGCAGATTTCTGGTATGGGAAAGCAGAAGTGCCCCGCAGCGAGAGCAGCCAGTGCCGCAATTGAAGATATCAAAAAAATTCCGCTGGGGGAATATCCCGGGACTCCCGAAGAAAATTCCAGGTGGGGAAGGACCGAGAAATCAAAAAGTGTCGCACCTCCGCGAAACCATTAGCCACCCACCAAGAAAACGCCCTCGAGTGATCCAAACCCGGTGGGGGAATCTCCATCCTTTTAACAGAGATGATTCTGACCACAAACAGGGTCTCTGTGACCCTACATACTGTATCCATTTGACTTCTAGAAGATTTACCCGCCCCCCCCTTATGACCAGGCAATTTTTTTGCTATACAAGACTGTTGCTTTAACTGACAATTGTGCAGTCATGCAATGCTGTACATAAATTAAATTTTTTTTCCCCCAAATAGAGCCTTCTTTTGTTGGTATTTAATAACCACTGGGTTTTTTATTTTTTGTGCTATAAACATAAAAAAACTGACAATTTTGAACAAAAACTTTTTACTTTCTGCTATAAAACTTACCCAATAATAAAAAAATAAATAAAAATTGAATTTAGGCCAATACATACTGCATATTTTTGGTAAAAGAAAAAAATTCCAATAAGTGTATATTGATTGGTTTGCACAAAAGTTATAGCATCTAGAAACTGATTTTTATATATATATATATATATATATATATATACATACACACACACACACAGTTGCAAGAAAAAGTATGTGAACCCCTTGGGATTACGTGGACTTTTGCATGAATTGGGCATAAAATGTGCTCTGAACGTCATCTAAGTCACAACAATAGAAGAACAGTCTGCTGATCATAATACTACACAAACATTAGATGTTGCCATGGTTTAATTGCACATAACATGTAAACATTCACAGTGCAGGGAGGAAAAAGTTTGTGAACCTTTGGACTTCATAACTGGTTGACCCTCCTTTGGCAGATCAGACCTGCACAACGATCTGGAGTAATTTTGGACCACTCCTCTTCACAAAACTGTTTCAGTGTAGCAATATTCTTGGGATGTCTGGTGTGAATCACTCTCTTAAGGTCATGCCACAGCATTTCAATCGGGTTGAGCGCAGGACACTGACTGGGCCATTCCAGAAGGCGTATTCTGTGCTGTTGCAGCCATTTTTTTGTTGAATTACTTGTATGCGTTGGGTCATTGTCTTGTTGCATCACCCATCCTCTGCGGAGCTTCAGTTGGCAGACAGATGGTCGTACGTTTTCCTGCAAAATGTCTTGATAAACTCTGGAATTCATTTTCCCATCAATGACAACAATCCGTCCAGGCCCTGAGGCAGCAAAGCAGCCCCAAACCATGATGCTCCCTCCGCCATGTTTTACAGTGGGGATGAGGTTTTGATGTTGGTGTGCTGTGCCTTTTTTTTCTCCACACATAGTGTTGTGTGTTCTTCCCAAACAACTCAATCTTGGTTTCATCTGTCCACAGTATATTTTGCCAGTAGTGCTGTGGAACATCCAGGTGCTCTTTTGCAAACTTCAAACATGCTGCAATATTCTTTTTGGACAGCAATGGCTTCCTCTGTGGTGTCCTCCCATGTACTCCATTCTTGTTTAATGTTTTCCTTATTGTAGATGTGTCAACAAAAATGTTAGCATGTGCCAGAGATTTCTGTAGGTCTTTAGCTGACACTCTGGGATTCTTCTTTACCTCATGCAGCATTCTGCGCTGTGCTCTTGCAGTCATTTTTACAGGACGACCACACCTAAGGAGAGTAGCAACAGTGCTAAACTTTCTCCATTTGTAGAAAGTCTGTCTTACCGTAGACACATGAACATCAAGGCTTTTGGAGATACTTTTGTAACCCTTTCCAGCTTCATGCAAGTCAACAATTCTTGATCGTAGGTCTTGTGAGAGCTCTTTTCTGCAAGGCATGGTTCACATAAGACAGTGCTTCTTGAAACCAGTAAACCCAAAACAGGTGTGTGTTTTTTAAGGGCAGGAAAGCTGTCAGCAACACATCCAATATCATCACACTGATTGGAGTCAAGGTTGGCTCACTCCTGGCTCCAATTAGCTCTGGGAGAAGTCATTAAGCTAGGGCCTCACATACTTTTTCCTCCCTGCACTGTGAATGTTTACATGTTATGTGCAATTAAACCATGGCAATATCTAATGTTTGTGTAGTATTATGTTCAGTAGACTGTGTTCTTCTATTGTTGTGACTTAGATGACGTTCAGAGCACATTTTATGCCCAATTCATGCAAAACTCCACGTAATCCCAAGGGGTTCACATACTTTTTCTTGCAACTGTATGTGTGTGTGTGTGTGTGTGTGTGTATATATGTATGTATATGTGTATATATATATATATATATATATATATATATATATGTATGTATATATGTGTATATATATATATATATATATATATATATATATATATATATATATTTATTATGAATTTGTTTTTCTCAAATTCTAGTAATGGGTGTGATCAGAGAGTTATAGTGGGACTGCGATATTGCGGAGGACAGTCTGACACGTTATGGACCAGTGACACTAATACAGTGATCAATGCTAAAAATATACACTGTCACTGTACTTTTAACACTGGCTAAGAAAGGATTAAATATCTAGGGCGATCACAGGGTTAACTGTGTGACTATCTAATGTTTGTGTACACAGTGCGGTGTTTTTTCTAGGTAATACACTGGATTTTATTCCCTAGTTTGCAGGGAAACAAAATCCAGCTCATCGCCGCTGACAGGACTCTGCCTTGCGGTATTCTGTGTCTCTCCTAGGTAATCAACGTGTGCTGGCGGTCATCCATTGGCTGGCACAAGCCAACTGACTAATCACAGCAGAAGCTGCCCATACTGCCCTCCCCCACACTCCTGCAGTGCTGCCAAGTTTCCTCCTTCCCACCGGCAGATGCAAGAATCCAATAGGATAAATAGGATGGAGTGTGGGAAGGGTCTGTAAATATGCCACATTTACCAGCCCCTTCCTTTCCTAAATGAACACAGTGGTGATCAGTAGAGAATAGAGTATAAAATCAAGCACCTAGGCATTCAGACTGCTTCTACAAACATTTGTGAAAGAATGGGTCGCTTTCAGGAGCTCTGTTAATTCAAGCGTGTTATTTTTCCATCCGTGAAATTTCCTTGCTACTAAATATTCCACAATCAACTGTTATTATAACAAAGTTGAAGTAACTGGGAACAGCGACGAAGTGGTAGGTCATGTAAGCTCCCGTAAGTGCATGGTTCAGGGTTTCTGCGCACAGTGCGTAGAAGTCGCCAACTGTCTCCGGAGTCAATGGCTAAAGATCTCCGAACTTCGTGTGGCCTTCAGATTAGTACAACACCGTGTAGAAAGCTTCGTGGAATGGGTTCCATGTCCGAGCAGCTGCATCCAAGCCTTACATCACCAAGTGCAATGCAAATCATCAGATGCAGTAGAGTAAAGCATGCCACCACTGGACTCTAGAGCAGTGGAGACATGTTCTCTGGCATGACAAATCTTGCTTCTCTGTCTGGCAATCTAATGGATGTGTCTGGGTTTGGCGGTTGCCAGGTGAACGGTACTTGCCTGACTGCATTGTGCTAAGTGTAGAGTTTTTTGATAGAGGAGGGATTATGCTGTGGTGTTGTTTTTCAGGGGATGGGCCTTGGGCCCCTTAGTTCCAGTGAAGAGAACTTTTAAGTCATCAGTATACCCATACATTTTGGACAATTTCATGCTCCCAACTTTGTGGGAAGAGCTTGGGGATGGCCCCTTCCTGTTCCAACATGACTGCGCACCAGTGCACAAAGCAAGGTCCATACAGACATGGATGAGTGAGTTTGGGGCGGTGGAACTTGACTGGCCTGCACAGAGTTCTGACCTCAACCCGACAGAATACCTTTGGGATGAATTAGAGTGGAGACTGCGAATCAGGCCTTCTCATCCGATACCAGTGCCTGACCTCACAAATGCGCTTCTGAAAGAATGCTCAAACATTCCCATAGCCACACTCCTAAACCTTGTGGACAGCCTTCCCAGAAGAGTGGAAGCTGTTATAGCTGGAAAGGGTGGGCCAACTCAATATTGAACCCTACGGACTAAGACTGGGATTCCATTAAAGTTCATATGCGTGTAAAGGCAGGTGTCCCAATACTTTTGGCAATATAGTATGTGTGTGTGTGGGGGGGTGTGTATATATATATATATATATATGTGTGTGTGTGTGTGTGATTTTGCACAGAGCGACTGCCCTGTAGCAGTATATCTGCTGTAGGGCAGTCCTTAACTGGGTATATAGACCATATTGGCAATTTGAACTTTATGAATAAAGTATTGAATTTGATTGCACATAGTAATACGTTAAACATACAAACCCTCCCATAAAAACAGAGTAACAGCATAAACCCTACAGTACAGCGAGTCCCACTTTACACCTTCCTTCTTATGTAGTAACCAACCATGACCACAAGGTCAGCAAAATATATTGTAAGAAGTCAGGAAGGTGATATGATGCGAAGTGCCGACGCGTTTTGCCGAGTTGGCTTCTTCAGGAGTTCAAAGAAAGGGAAAATGCCATACTGACGGTTGTTCAGATCAAAAAATCAACCCCGAGAGGAGAGAAGAGTAGGGCCGAATGCCATGCTTAAATGCCCAGACCAAGGCCCACCCACAGCCAATAAACAGCACAGCTTGAGGAGGGGGAGGTTCCAGATCCACAGATGTCCACCTGTGGTAAGTGAAATCCTATAGGTCTCAATAAGAGGAAAAAAGATCAAATTACAACACCAGAGCAGCTCTCTATATTTCCTGCCATTAACCTCTCTCCAATGGATCAGCAAAGACTGAACTGTGGACGTTGTGCCAAAAAGCCAAGTGGAGGGCAGGGAACAGGTCACCAATATTATCTGCAGGCTCCTTGCAGCTGATTTATTCTCCCTTACTGACTTATGCTTTAGTTCAGCACTGGGGGTGATTTACTAAAACTGGAGACTGGAACGTTTGGTGTAGCTGTGCATGGTAGCCAATCCGCTTTTAATTTCAGCTTGTTCAATTAAACTTTGACGAAAAACCTGGAAGGTGATTGTTTTCTATGCAGAGCTGCACCAGATTTTGCACTTTCCAGTTTTGGTAAATAAATCCCACTATTGCCTAAATGGCTGGTGATCTGTTGAGTAATAGGTGAATATTCAAGAAGCTGTAGTAGAGGAAACACACAATGAATGAACAAAGTAGATGCAGGGAGATCCTTGCACTACAGGTCCTCAAGTACAGCTCTCTGTGCAGCAAGCAGAACAGTGAGCAGTACAGTAGTGACATCACCAATTTCACTCTAAATCTTATGTGACTAGCCATCAGAAGTACACATATGAGGTTTAAGGCACTACTCATTTTCTGGAGAAATTCAAGACACAAGGTAAATCTTCGGTGTACTGAGTTAACATTTCTAAGGAGGTCTTTATAACATAGCAAATCTTCACTTTTAGTGTTTAGCTCCTTTTTAAACTGAAAGCTGTGGCAACTTTACTGCTGAGGGAGCATGGTGGTTTTAGTAATTTGATTTTAAATCCCCATTCAGGCAACTGGCTATTGGTCTGAATATAGAGAATCTGCTTACCTTATGAACAGTGTTTCTTGTAGTAGTATGTTTTAAAGAACAAATGCATCAGATGAAATTATGTAGGAACAAAAACATGTTGCAAAACAATTTCCTTAACTCAGCAAGCAATAAAGATTTAAATAGCAGTTTCCAGAAAGGCTGTATTGGTCTTTACATCCTTAACCATGTGAATATTTCCTTCTCTTTTGGCAGGTGTGAAAAATGTAAAGCAGACCTCTAAACAAAAATAACAAGATAAACATTATTAGCCCTTTAAAAGATACAATAAAACAGTTTTTGCTGCAATATTCACCTTAATTCCAGAGATTTTCTGCACAGTCCTTATTTCTGCCACTAGGTGTTCTCAGTTTGATGGCCAGCATCATTCCACTCACTCCCTTTGATCCCAGATCATCCTGGACCAACCCCTTCCTGTTACTGGATAATGAAATGAGAAGCAGCACAGTAATCATCTCATCTGTCACTTTGCCAGTAAAGCAATTCTTACTCTTGCATGTCCAGGTACTTACATTTCTTGCTTTAAAAAAAAATGTTTTGTGATGTATTAATTAGATTACATAGCTGCATTAATTTATATCTTCATCTTCAGGTTTTGGTCTTGCGTGGCATTTTGTACCTGAAAGCTTTCATCTGTCTCCGTAAATCCTTAAAAAGTTGCCAGAGGCAAGCTGCAGCTTGATTTGGAGGCTTGGCATTTAGACTTTTGAGCCTTATCTTTCTAGAACATAGTTGGATACCAATTTGAATTTAGGTGCAAAATGTTTACCTGGCGTTCCATAGCTGGTAGGGTTAAATAAAGACACCAGTCCATCCAGTTCAAACTTTGTGTGTATGTGTTAATGTCACTACCATTTCCCATATCCATGTATGTTGCATTCACGCAGTTTTTAAAATTGATGCTCTTGCTGACACCACCAACTGTGGAAGGGACTGCTTCCCATCCAACTTAATTGCGTGGCAACATTTCTTCTTTAGAGACGTACGACTGAATAGTTTTCTTTCTATGCTAAAATCTGCATTTAGATATTTTGTGTATTGTCATCATATCTCTTCCTAAAGAGGAACTTAAAAAAAAAAAAAAAAAACCCCGGAGCAGCCACTGATATTGAGATTTTTGGAGTTCATTTTTAAGAGGCTGTTTTTGCCATTTTAAAGTATGGGGAGCAACTCTTTATTCTGGGATATGGATGATAATAACACCTTGCCAGTAGATGCATCGCTGTGCCCTGTGGAAGCTAATAACTGGTTGAAACAGTCCTGGCTTGCACTTTCTTCTATGTACAGTTGCCTCTGGACACAGCTCCAGCATGGATTCTGATCCTCTGGACACACCTACTGCTCTCTATCACACTCTAAGCTTTGACCCTTAACCTCTGCACACGTCTCCTGCCCTCCTTCTCTGCCCTCCTCCATGCTTTCAAGCATTGTTCCTAAACCCTTCGACATGCCTCCCAGTCTCCTTCTCCACGTTCAAGCATAATCCTGAATCTCTAGACACATCTCTCCAAGCTCCTCCTCTGCCCTTTCAAGGGAACAGAAATGTAAGGAGAGCAAAAAATTACCTGCTTGAAGACTCCTGGGATTTCTGAAGCACACACTACGTCATGCACCTGGATGATCAGAGCAGGAAGTACTGCAGGAAAATGAAACAAAACGGTATGTAGCGAGTCACTTTGTTTTAATGTACAATAGTGATATAGGATGTGTAAACATTCCAACAAAAACAACTTTATAAATGGGTTGAAGATCTGCTTTAAGTGTCTCTTCTCCAGGGAGAATAAGTTTAAAGTTTGTAGTCGTTTCTCAGAACCAAAATCCTCCAGCCCCCTTATAGCTTTGTTGCCCTTCTCTGGACACTCTCCAGTTCCAGCACATCCTTCCTAAGCACTGACGACCAGCAATGGATGGCTTATTCAAGATGTGGCCAAACCACAGTTTTGTAAAGTGAGAGAATTATAGTCTAATGCAGGGCTTGAAATTTCCACTCGCCAAATGCGAGGGGAAATCCCTTTGTGGTGAGCACAGATGGAGCGGGTGGCTTGCAATGCGATCCCCGGGGATCAGTTTGCATTCCACTTGCGCTCCAAGCCTCGTTGTGAAGCCGACTTCCGGTTTCTTATTTGCCGCTGCGGGGTAGAAGAGGAGAGGCCTGCTCTCCACTGTCTTGGGGGACACGAGGCCTGCTCTCCACTGTCTTGGGGGACACGAGGCCTGCTCTCCACAGACTTGGGGGACACGAGGCCTGCTCTCCACCACCTTGGGGGACACGAGGCCCGCTCTGCACCGTCTTGTGTGAGGACAATATTAAGACCAACCCAGGTGAACACCACCTAGTTCCATTTTTATGGAGGTCTGATTTCATGGCTTTGGTCAGAGGGTGGAAATACAATTTGAAGGTACGTTTTTAAATTAGCAGAGATCAATGTACCTAGCTGTTAAGGGATGAGGACCATCTGAATGGGAAATTCTGCTTCATCTGCTCGAGTTGCTCAGGTGGCAAGGTAACATTTAAGGCCTCAGATTTAATCTTGTCCATGGAAAGATCCCCATATCTCTCCAATTCTTGTAGCAGGACTGATGAGGTTTGTGGGCAGGAAGGAAGATATAAAGTAGATTGGGTCCTTAACATATGCTGTGACCTTATGGGGGAGCTTAGCAGTTTTAAGTCCAGTTATTGCGTTTTTCGCTCTGATGGTGTGTTGGAACAGTTCTATTGAAAATATGAAAATTAAAGAAGATAGGGCACATCCTTGACATGTCCTGTTGCTAATCAAGAAGGATACAGAGATCGAGTCATTTACCCGGAGGGTGACTGTAGCGTATGAATATAAAGCTCCAATACATGTCATCATATTGGTCCCCAAACTTGCATGAGCCAGGGTATCATTGATAAAATTCCAGCTGACCCCGTCTTTTTTTGCACCTGCAGAGAGCAAAATGAAGGGGATGTTTTTCCCTTGTGCTAAGTTACTTAGTAACTTGATATTTTGATTGCACCTATTGCTATTAACCACTTCCATACCATGCACTTTTACCCCCTTCCTGCCCAGGCCATTTTTCAGGTTTCAGCGCTCTCACACTTTGACAATTGCGCGGTCATACAACATTGTACCCAAACTAAAATTTTATCATTTTCTTCGCACAACTAGAGCTTTCTTTTGGTGGTATTTAATCAACACTGGGGTTTTTATTTTTTGCCATATTAACAAAAAAAGACCAAAAATTTTGAAAGAAAACCCCACGTTTTTCTTTGTTTCTGTTATAGAAGTTTGCAAATAAATAATTGTCCTTCATAAATTTAGGCCAAGATGTATTCTGCTACATGTCTTTGGTGAAAATAACCCAAATTAGGATGGATTTTTTAGTTTGTAGGAAAGTTATAAAGTTCACAAACTATGGGATAGATCTGAATATTGATCAATCCTGAAGTACTGACAGCTAATTTAATTTCTTGAGGTCCATGAATGTCAGAACAGTACAGATATCCCCCAAATGACCCCTTTTTGCAAAGTAGACAGTCTGACGTACTTCATAAGAGGCATGGCGAGTTTTTTGAAGCTATTTTCTTTGTCATAATTTTTCGGAAAATTAAAAAAGTAAAAATATTTTCACTAATTTTTTTTTTTTTTACATACTGTCACCAATGCAGTACAGCGCCATATAACTGGCATGGTGGTGATCAGGGACACTGGTGACAGTATGAAACAAATATATATATATATATATATATATATATATATATATAATTTTTTTAAATTATTTTTAATTTTTTATTACTTTTTTTTCTTTTTAAGATTTTTTTTTTCATATTTCACTATGACCAAAGTAGTACTAAAAGCAAGCCTTTACCTGAATGACATAGATTCGATTTTTTTTTTTTTTTTTTTTTTTTTTTTTTTTTGTGCTTAGCTGTGATTTGGCCACGGCTAATCACATGACACAGCTGGGCTGTGATTGGCCCAGCTTGTGCATGTGATCGCTGTGACCATTCACAGCTAGACACACTAGTATACAATGGATGGCATGAATGAAGCCATCCATTGTATACAACTGTCATGTGACCTGCTGTGATTGGTCACAACAGGTCACATGGTACCGGCAACGGGGCCAGTACTCAGATCTGTCATCGGCCGTGTCCGAGGTACACGGCCGGTGACAGATCGCGCAGATGCGCGGCTCTGCAGGCGCGCAAACTGCCCATGCCCGAAAGGATGCCATATGGCGTCCACCCAGAACGGTGAGGGTTTTTGCCAGCCACCATTCGGCCATAGGCCGGGCGGGAACCGGTTAAGCTATTGCTGTTATGTTTAAATTGACATAATTGCAATTTTTTATGTTTTGGACTCTTTATTCTAAAGAAAAATGTAATTTCATAAGCTTTAAGGGGGCATGGTTGGGGGACGGGCCAGGGATGGACCTGGGCAAGGTTGGGTGGGGCAACTGGTGGAGAGTAAGGTCTAATGCATGTTAATAGCTAGCCTTGCTTGCTAGAGCTTGACATTGCATGCTATTTCTGAGCCTGTAATCTACTAGAACCACCAGATCCTTTACCATTCTAGATTTCTCTAGAGGATCTCCTCCTTGCATTCATATTATCAGCCCCCAAGTGCATTGCTTTACATGTTTTGAAGTTAAATCTCATTTGATTTGCCATGTAGTTGCCAACCCCTTTATTTTATCGAGGTGGTATTGTAAAGTTGTTATATCCTGTTGTGAAGTTATTATCCTGCCTACCTTTGTATCATCAAACACTGAGAAGGAGACATTTATAATAAACTCAGTATCATTTTGTAAGTGGGTTAAAAAGAATCTTCTCAGGACAGAGCCTTGGGGTACCCCACTTAAGTATGCAGGCAGTTCCTGGAGGATGAAGGCATTGATACATTGGATGGCCCCCACTCTTGCCTGACCGAAATCCAATAGAACACTTCCGGGATATCACTTTGAAAACACATCAGATCTCAATGGGGAAAAATATCATGCTGGATATCTATAGTGATATGGACTGGGTAATGTGTTAGGAATGTAAGGATGCCCCATCGTTTGATGGAAATGAAAATTATCAACCTACAGGGGACTGAATTCAAAGACACCGTGAAAACATTAGGCAGAAGGCTAGTCCATTTTGCTGAAATTTCATTGCAGCAACTCATAATGGTACTCATTAGTTTGTATGGCTCCCACGTGCTTGTATGCATGCCTGGCAACGTCGGGGCATGCTCCTAATGAGATGATGGATGGTGTTCTGGGGTATCTCCTCCCAGATCTGGACCAGGGCATCACTGAGCTCCTGGACCGTCTGAGGTGCAACTGGGCAGCATCGGATGGACCGAAACATGATATCCTGGAGGTGTTCTATTGGATTTAGGTCAAGCAAGGAAAAAAATGTCAGTGGCCTCCACCTGTAAAACCATTCCTGTTTTGGGGATCGTCTCATTGTTGCCCACCTAGTGCACCTGTTGTTAATATCATTAACACCAAAGCAGCTGAAACTGATTAACAACCTCTTCTACTACTTAACTGATCAGAGCAATATCCCGGGAGTTTAATTGACTTGATGTTATACTCTGATTAAAAAGTGGTCCTTTAATTTTATTGAGCAGTGTATATTACAATAGCAACTGTGGCCAGAGGTAAAATCTGAAACTTGTATAATGACATCTGAAGTGTTACATGTAAAAGGACCCATTTCAAGTTTCCTAGGAATTATCTTGAAATAAAAAATAATAAAAGCATTCCTTTTTTTTTTTCCTTGCGGACCTTTAATACATTTTACGCAAGTGTTTGACTCATGTTTTCCTCAAGAAATTTTATTTGGCAAATCATCAAAGACTTGAATAACTCTAGGCCAAGAAAGAAAACAAAACAATCCAACAAATTCTCGTTTATTTGTATGCATTTTAGATGAATTTCTTATAATTTATTACTGAATAAGTTGATAAATGCCAGGGGGTCATTTGGTGAAACGCTGAAGAAAAGCAATGTAGTAAATGCACTCATGCATCCAATAATCAGACTAAATTGAACACATAATGTAACTACAATAATAAACTAGCTTTGATATTCATAGTGTACATTTTTACTGGCGTCTTTATCAACGCTGTCTTTGGCTTACTAAACTGTCATCTTGCCATGTCTTTCTTAGAGAGGAATTTTTAAATTACACTGTCAACAAACCTCACCATCTATATCACATTGCTGGCTAAAACATTACAAAATAAATATTCCAGTTATTATTCAATGCCTTGGGAATGAAATTTAAATATTGAACAGGTGCTTTATGTCAGTATTGTAAACCTAACCCAATAATCTACTTTTCAACTAAACATTTTATGGTTAAGTTTACAAAAAGCACACTAGCCCAGCTCCAGCTAGTACTTGTTTACATTTGAATAGACTTCTATGGAGGTTTTGTTATAGGTGACCTTGCTGAGAAAAGTTTACATCACTTCCTGTTACTGTGACACCAGAACAATGCAGGTTGGGATTGTCCCTTGGACAGAAAGACACTGTAAAATCTTGGCAGATTTTAACACCTTCCCATTTTAAGTATTTTGTTGAAGTAGGTGTTCTCACTGGAGAAATTTCCAGGAAGTGAGGAGAAATCTCCCCAGTGGGGAACAAGACTGCATATAAAAGTTAGGTCGAACCCATCTGAACACTTTACAAAAAGTAAAAAAAAAAATGTATTGCTGTGGTATTTAAAGCAGTATTAAAAAGGAAGCCTATATTATATTGAACGTTACCAATTCTTAGATGTGATGGCTGTAATACCTTCCTTTTTTGTGCTTTCTTCTATTTTCATCTGGTGATCTGGCTAGTAAGTTTGTTGTTTTTCAAAAGAACAAGCTCTTACAGATGTCTCAGTTACAGGGATGAGACAAACCATTTACTACTGACAAGGGTGTTTACAATGATCAGCTTTTATTTATGTAAAAACCTTTATCCCAAAAGGAACACAACTGTTGCTGTCTGCTAGTACACCTTACCCTCCTCTACACCAAGACTGACAATGCTGCTGTCCAAATGTGCCCCCTCTGCTCCTTCATCCAGAGTGGAGGCACTGTAATACAGGAGGTGTGTTTTGGCTTTAGATGCACTGTAAGGCCCCACATTGTGTATTTGTATTCTCTGTTAAATGTTGATGAGATGGACCTGAGTTTAATTTAAACTTCTGAGAGAAACCTTGAAGTGGAACTGTAGTCAGATTATTAAGTCACTATAGATCACTTCAGGCTGGCCCCTTTTGCAGGTATAGCTATGTAAAACATTCAAAAGAAGTGCCTATACTGTTCATAATCCTGTAATACACTGCCTCACCCTGCTCTGCATATGCTGAGTTGCTCTCTACGTTTCGGCACTGTGCCGAATTTGTAGAGGTCATTCTGCTGAGGGGCTCTGGTCTTAAGCAAAATGGCAGCCTCCAGCAAGATGAAACAGGAACAATGCTGGAGGCAATTTACAGTACACTCTAATTTTTGTAGCATAGTTATTAATGTTCCTTACTGAACATTCATTTTTTATCATGTTATGGGTAAAGTTCTACTTGAATTTTCTTTTATAAATGGAAGCTAATGAAATTTCCAAATGTGATGAATTAGCCATTTCATTTAAACACTCCATAGAAACTGCCCTCCTAAATTGACTTGCTATCTGTTAAACAAAGACAAATACTCTGTACTCTTACTCTTGGACCTTTCTGCTACTTTTTATACTGTTGATGCACTTGCTCCACCTCGACAAAACTCCACTCCCTTGGCCTTGGAGACTCTACTCTTTGGTTCTCCTCTCACCTAGCTTACTGCACCTTCAGTGTCACATTCCACTCTACTTTCCCCCTCTTTTTCTCTGTAGGGGTCCCCCAAAGTTCCCTCAACAGACCCCTTCTGTTCTTTACCTGCACCCCCTCCTTGGGTTAGCTGGTAGCCTCTCACAGCTTCCAATACCATTTCCATATTGACAACACCCAAACTGATCTCTCTACTCCTCTGCTCACCCATTAGTCTCCTTATGCTTTATTAATTTACTAACTGACATGCCAGTATGGGTGTTACATCTCAATTGTTCCAAAACTAAACTCATAATATTTCCACTTCCATGGCTTGGAGTATTTATTTATTTCTTCTGATGCTTTCCTTCTATAAGTTAAAGCTTGGAGACAAGTGCAATGGCTCTTGTCATTGTGTTGTAGACACTCTCTCTGGTATAGGGTTGAGACTAGTTTTAACATGACTCTGTTATTTGTACCGAACCATTCTCTGTGGCCCAGCCCAAGTCTATTTTGTGTCTGTCTGAGGCATGTACAGTGAAAATCCACTGCTTCATTCAGGGCTATGTGCAGGTGTCTGACCTACTCTAGTTTGAGACTGCTGGATGTCACTCCAGCCTAAGCCCCACAGCATATTCAGGCTGCCAGAATTCCTCAGTTTGAAGTGCCTCACTGCCACAGCACTCCCAGCAAGTGCTTGAGACGATTTCTCTTTGCTCATTGCTTTATAGTGACACTGTCCTCTGCCTCATCAGCGGAGTTTTATGTGAGTACCCATTTATTGGGCACTTTAAATCTACATGCTGTTTTGAGGATCATAAATGCATAGCAAGTGGTCCTATGGATCGTTCTGGCTCACTATCCACTAACTGCTTTGGGGCAGTATTGCCATTACCTCTGCTAAGCGAGTTTGAGTTGGTGGCCCTCTCTTCTTGTTCTACACAGAGCTTAGGTTTTCCTGAGGTCTAGGGTTTCTTTTCTACCAAACGTGGTTTCTTCTTTTCATGTTAACCAGGACTTTATACTTCCTTCCCTCTGTCCAGTACATTACAAGGTTATTTCTATTGTTTGAATGTGGTATGTGTACTTAGAGTCTGTCCTTCAGCAACATCATCTTCTTCAGGCTGCCATTCTCTTTTCATCATTCCTGAGGGTTCTCATAAGGGACAACCTGGTTCTTAGTACACTATTTCTAGGTGTCTTAGGCAGCTCATCATTAAAGCCTATAGGCTTTAACCCTTTGAGGACCGTAAGATTTTGGAACGCCAAAAGAATCAATTTTTTTGTTTTTAAAGTTTGTACACTTCAGTTGCTGTAACTAAGCCATTTCATGAAATAATTGGCAAAAAGCTAGATCCATTTGTTGCTTGTTGATAAGAACTAATATTTTGACTCAAACCAAAAAAAAAAAGAGTTTTAAGTTCTTAATCAGATGATACATGCAATTAAAAACATGGGACAAATACGTCCCTTGGTCCTCAAAGGGTTAACGATAAAGTTCAACTTTACCTATCAAGGTGCACTCGATCAGTGAGAACTTCTTGGGTTTTTCAGCATCTAGCATCTGTTTCCCAGATTTGCAAGACTGACACCTACTGTAGTTTTACCAGGTGGATGTTCAGGCCTCCACCTTCAGGCATAAGGTCCATCAGGTGGCTCCTTGAGATGCAGCTATCCCCGAGTTTTACACTGTCGCTTTGTGGGCCAATTAGTGTTTTGTTATGTTGTTCAACCCTCAGTTGGACTGCTTTGGAACATCCAGACTGTCTTTGAATTCCTTCTCACCCTGTGTCTCTTAATAAACAGTTAAGAAAACCAGATTTTTGCTTTGGCATAGAATACATTTTTTTTGGCATTTAAGATATGTCTCACCCCTCTGTCTGGTAACTAGCTGACGAACAGGTTTTTTGTTTGCCAGTGTTCTGTATGCAGCAAAATAACAGTTATCTCGAATTTTCTTCTGACCCTGTTTCCTTTTTAATAAATTCCATGAAAAGGATTTTTAAGTCCTATATTTTTAAAAACAAAAATGCAAATTAATAATGCACATGGCTTTAACAAACATAATATCATCCACATAGGTTTTACATATGCTTTACTGCCCTATATTGAAATTTTGGCTTGCTTCTCGTCTTTTGTTGAAATGAGCCTGAGATCTCCTTTTGAAGAGGGACATGGATCTAATAGAAAACAAAATATTTTTTAATACTGAGATACTGTTGACCAAATGCAATTAACATTCTTATTATTTTTGCTTATGATTGGAGGGAATTAATTTAGAAATCTGCACTTCCCTTGCTCACTGTGCCCACCTGCTGAATATACTGCTGATTAATACAGCAAGGATGCCTCCCATTGCACTGGAAGACCAGAGCAGGTCTGGTATGAAATAGCCACACACAATAACAAACATGACTTCTGTTTAGAATATTTGTAAATAAAATGTAAGTGCAATTTTGTTGGAAAGCATAGAAAATGTTACCTTTTTACCTAGTGTTTATGTCCCCAAATTGGAAATGGAGGTTCCTTATAAAACGTCAGGAAAGCAGCAAAAAGCTTTCTGAAGAGGTTTTCCATACATGCTGTTGATGCAATCAATGCCATAAACTACAACACCGTTTGGAAGACATTAAAAGGATAACCAACCAACTTAT
The DNA here is from genome assembly GCF_062004578.1 of Staurois parvus. Taxonomy (NCBI): domain Eukaryota; kingdom Metazoa; phylum Chordata; class Amphibia; order Anura; family Ranidae; genus Staurois; species Staurois parvus. The sequence goes on along the minus strand of NW_028318099.1, from coordinate 7,514,693 downwards.
GGGATTCTTCCTTGGAAACAAGCTAGCCGCTTTTCTTCTCCACCTTAACCATCTCTTGAAAAAGATACAAAATCTCGCCACATCTATGATCTACATCTTATTAAAGTGATTGTAAATGTTCAAATTAAAAAGAAAATAAATAACAAACATGTCATACAAAGCCATTGCACAGAGCAGCCCTTCCTCTTCTGGGGTTCCCTGTTAGCACTCCTGGCCCCTCCCACCTGCCAAATGCCCCCATAGCAAGCCGCTTGCTATGGGGAACTTGTTCGTGCTTGCTCCTGAGTCAGCTCTGTGTGTCCATACACACAGATCATGGCTTGGTCCTGCCCCCTGCTCCTCCCTCACTGGCTGTGACTGACAGCTGCAGGAGCCAAAGGCTCCCACTGCTGTTTGTAATGACGAGAGAGCCAAGAAAGCTTCTGTTTTCGTGCATATCGCTGGATTGAGATCGGGCTCAGGTAAATTTTGGAGGGGGTGCTGGGGGAGGAGGAACTGCATACCGTAGGTTTTTACCTTAATACAGAGAGTGCATTAAGGTTAAAAACTTCAATCTTTAGAACCACTTTAATGCAGCCAAAATTTGCATATTACAGAAGTGGAAGTGCGAGACCAGTGGATCTCTGCTGTGAACAAGACCCATAAAATGAAAAATCTTATTGCCTCAATAAAATGAGAGGAAGACCAATTCTGATCCACGTGGTACTATTAACATGAGTTTAAATTCTCACAATAATATTGTGTATATACTGTATATTTTGTCCTAAGGGAGCTACAGTACAGGATTGGCTTGGAAATATTTTACTCACTACTTTGATATGCTACACTCCTTCCATTTGGAAGTGGGGGATTGTTCTTTACTCCCCCACCTTTTTTCAGCTGTCCCCTGTCCCCACCTACCAATGCCTCTCAAGGGTCATCAAAGATACCTTTTATAATACCATTGTAATGGCATATTTTGCTGAATGAAGACTGTATTAAAGTGATTCTAAAGGCAAACTATTTTAAAAAAAATAACAAACATGTCATACTTACCTGCTCTGTGGAATGGTTTTTGACAGAATAGCCCCAATCCTCCTCTTCTCGGGTCCCTCACTGGGACTCCTAGCCCCTTGCCCCTGCTAAGTGCCCCAATAGCAAGCAGCTTGCTGTGGGGAAACTCCTATGTGCTCTTGAGCCAACTTTGTGTCCATTGACTCACATAGCTTGTCTTAGCCCTGCCCCCCGCTTTTTCCTCACTGGCTGTGATTGAGCCAATGGTTACTACTGCTGTCTCTAAGCCAATCAGGAGAGAGCTGCTGCTCTTGTGCATATGGCTGGATAGCGATTGGACTATATGGGGGCGATTTTGCTTGCAGAAGGTTTTTTTTTACCTGAATGCATTAAACCAAAAATCTATTTGCAGTTAGGACCAAAACAATATGTAATATGTAAATCAAGATGGTGTTAACATTGTGTGAATCAAAGGTGGGCAATCTAAGGAATTAATAAAAAAAAATTGCTAAAGGCTTTGTAAAAGTTTCCTATCCACACTGCTCTTATACAAGCTGAATTCCAGAAGTACAAGGCCTTCTAGCCAAATATATTACACAGGTACACTATATTGCCAAAAGTATTGGGGCACCCCTCCAAATCATTGGATTCAGGTGTTCCAATCACCTCCATGGCTGCAGGTGTATAAAATCAAGCACCTAGGCATGCCGACTGCTTCTACAAACATTTGTGAAAGAATGGGTCGCTCTCAGGAGCTCAGTGACTCCAAGCATGGTACCATTATAGGTTGCCACCTGTGCAATAAGTCCATCCTTTAAATTTTCTTGCTACTTTAATTACGCATCTGGTGAGTGCGTAATTTTACCACACTATTTGGAGCACCGCCACTGGATTTTATTGTCATTCCGCACCATTTTATTTACACAGATTGTCACCTTTATTGAGCAATTTATTTATAGTAATTTTATTGCAATTATTAACGTGGGACAGACTTTATCTATACCTATTTTTAGCACTGCACTTATTTATTATGTGTTCTCTGGAGTGACAGATCACGCTTCTCTGTCTGGCAATCCAAAGGACGTGTCTGGGTTTGGCAGTTGCCAGGAGAACGGTACTTGCCTGACTGCATTGTGCCAAGTGTAAACTTTGGTGTAAGGGGGAATTTATGGTGTGGGGTTGTGTTTCAGGGGTTGGACTTGGCCCCTTAGTTCCAGTGAAGGGAACTCTTAAGGCGTCCGCATACCAAAACATTATGGACAATTTCATGCTCCCAACTTTGTGGGAACAGTTTGGGGATGGCCCCTTCCTATTCCAACATGAGTGCACACCAGTGCACAAAGCAAGGTCCATAAAGACATAGATGAGCGAGTTTTTGGGGTGGAGGAACGTGCCTGACCGAACACCTTTGGGATGATTTAGAGCAGAGACTGTGAGCCAGGCCTTCTCGTCCGACATCAGTGCCTGACCTCACAAATGTACCTCTGGAAGAATGGTCAAACATTCCCATAGACACCCTCCTGAACCTTGTGGACAGCCTTCCCAGAAGAGTTGAAGCTGTTATAGCTGCAAAGGGTGGGTCAACACAATATTGAACCCTATGAACTAAGACTAGGATGCCATTAAAGTTCATGTGCGTGTAAACACAGGTGTCCCAATACTTTTGGCCATATAGTGTATATACAATGGGAATGAAGACTGTCAGATGTTCTATTCTGTACATGTAGTGTATACAATGCCATCTTGTGGCCAAATGAATGTCTGCTCAGATGGTTTTTGTTCTCATGGACTGTACGTTGCATGTTAACCGTAAAACAATGTATGCAATGCAAGAGCTGATTGGAAACAAATGTTTCAGCTTTTCCAGTGACAGGAATATTACTTTACTGTTATTTTTAAATCGCAGGAACATAAAATCGAAGTTTTTCACTGTAATGCCTAGAACTTTAATCCCTCATTCTGTGTCTGTATAAACAAACACTTTGACATTTAATAGGCTATTTACATTTTTCCATGCTGGTGTCAGTAGAATAGAATTATGAATCATTAGCAAGTTATGTTAATCTTGTTTAAGACTTTATGAACTATATCCTTAAAAATGTGATTTCTGATGGCTAAGCTTTCATGCCATCACGGAGAATAAATTTAAAAAGACTAGTACTGCAGAAAATAACAATCCGTTGAAGATATGCTGTCAGTTAACAGATGTTCTCTAATCCAAACCAGTGACAGTTGCATGGAAAGTGCATCTAAACCCTGGAAAATTGAAACTCAAATGTTGAATATAATGCATTTTTCACGTACTTGGATAGGGAGGCTTTTTTTTTTTTCAGGCTAGTTTCTCTTTAGTTTCATTTGATGATCTTGCTGATAATCTGTGTCTGTGGTTGAGCAGTGTAGTCACCCTAGCACAGGAAGTGTTCGAACTACAGAATACTGTACCCCCTCCTCTCAGGCAGGGCTGCTGAGAATGTTTCTTGCTAGCTTACTACAAGTTTGAAGCTAACTAGATTTCTAAAACTTTTCTAAAGCTGTCCACCATACTGCCCCATACTACATCACTGACCTAATATCCAAGTACCACCCAGCACGCACACTCCGCTCCTCACAAGACGACCTTCTCTCTAGTTCCCTGGTCTGCTCCTCCCATGCCCGCCTCCAGGACTTCTCCAGGGTGTCACCCATCCTCTGGAACTCCCTGCCCCAACCCATCAGATTATCACCTACTCTCCTCTCCTTTAGGCGCACCCTGAAAACCCATCTCTTCAGGGAAGCCTACCCCACCCCCTGCTAACTTGACCGACCTCCTCCACTCTTCCTACCACTCCATCCCCCACAGCTATCTCCTCCTGTACCACTATCCCGTCCCTTCTAGATTGTAAGCTCCAAGGAGCAGGGCCCTCGATCCCCTCATGTTGTGCATTGTATTGTTATTGTTCTGTCACATGTTCTGTCCCCCTTTGTAATGTACAGCGCTGAGCGAACTATTGGCACTTTATAAATACTGTATAATAATAATAAAACTGGTATATTTAACAGACCAAAGAGCAAATAAAAGATGATCGTCGCTGGGGTATACATATGTTAAAGTGAAGGTCTAGTTTTATTTTAGAAAGTAATGACAGCAAGCCTTTGCTGCAAGGAATAGGGAAAACTCCATTGCTGAGCTCTTTACTGGTATGCTGACCCCAGGGGCAGACTGACATTTGGAAACTCTGGCACTGCCCGAGGTCAGTAGGGGGCCCCATGAGATGTCCCTGGTACCTTTTTCATAGGCTTTTTTGAGTTGGGCAAGGACACAGGGGCCCCATGATCCCCTATGGCCCGGGGGCCCCATGAGTTGTCAGTCCGCCCCTGGCTGAGCCATTGCCCATTGATGGGGAAAGTCAGAGAACTGACAGAGCTCCTAATCTGCATACTTGTTCTGGGTAAGCAAGATGGTCTGCATGACAGTCAGACACCTAGCATTAGCAGAATGAGAAATCATCAGCAGCACCCCACAAGGAAATCGTATACCAAACTTTACTGCAGATTCTTACCTGCTTCTGTATTGTAGATATTGCAGCTATGTTGGTGCCATTTCTAACGTGAACTGCTAAGTGAGAGGGGCTACCTTTCCTTTCCTACAAGCAACTAGGGAGGAAGTCTGCCGTTCATTCATTTATAAGTAGGGATGCAGTGAAATATTGGTGAAAATAGTGTTATCGGCACTTTGCCGTTAGGAAAAAAGGGGCCAATAATGGCCACTGAAAACACACAATTTTACAGCGATTTTGTCTGCAATTTTACCATATTTAGGATGCTTTGTTCATAGGTCAGGTGACTAAAAAAAAAGCATCAAAATGTAACACGCATGCTTTTCTGATGAGTTTTCAGTACATTTCAGGCCTGGTTCACACCAATGCAATGTGTCTTGTCCATTTTGCAGTGCGTTTTGCATTTTTGCATGCACATTTGTCTAATTTTTTTATGCGTTTTGCGGTTTTTAATTTTTTTTGGCCAACTGGTTGCTGGGCAGATTAAAAAGGTAAAACACATCAATAACACAATACGTGCATTTTTAATGCATTTTCAATTTATTTCAGGCTTGGTTCACGCCAATGAAGTTTGCGTTTTGTCTGTTTTGCAGTGCGTTTTTGAATGCATGTTTTTGCATGCACATTTTTGGATGTGTTTTGCATTTTTTTACAAAAAGCATCAAAATGCTTTTTGATACGTTTTCAATGCATTTCAGGCCTGGTTCTCACCAATGCAGTTTGTTTTGTCCATTTTGCAATGTGTTTTTTGCATTTTTGCATGCACATTTTGTCTAATTTATATGCTTTTTTAAAAAAAAATTGTTTTGGCCAACTTGTTGCTGGGCAGATTAAAAACACAACACGTACATTACTGATATGTTTCTGCTGCATTTTCACTGCATTTTAGGCCTAGTTCACACCAATGCAGTTTACGTTTTGTTCTCTTGCAGTGCATTTTGTGTTTTTGATGCATTTTTTAATGCATTTTTTTTTTATTGGCCAACTTGTTGCTGGGCAGACAACACGTGTGTTTTTGCTGTGCTTTCAATGCATTTCACACCAATGCATTTTGAGTTTTGTTCTTTTAGCAGTGCGTTGTGTTTTTGCACGCACATTTTGTGTTTTGATGCGTAAAACGCATCAAGAATACGGCAGGCTTGATTTTGTGCACCTCTGCCACTCTGTAGCAGTATTTCTGCTATAGGGCGGTCGGGAAGCAGTTAAAGTGTTAAGAAACCCACAACAGTAAAATCAGTCTGTGGAACCTAAGGGGTTAATCCTCTGCATTGTGTAAAAAGGCTGTTTGATCCTTTCTTCTCTGCCCCTCTCTTGTTGAAATGACCACCTGATACAGCCTGAGCTCGTGGTCACATGTACATTCTCAGTTTGGTGTGCAAGTTTTCTTTTTTTTTTTCTTGGGAGAGTGCATGTGATTAGCACAGGGCCAATCAGCACTGTCCAGACAGAGGTCAGGGGATTTCCATCCTCATAGAGCAAAAAGTAAACTACAAGCTGTAACCAGTGCTCTGCTGGACACTGATAGAAGTCACAAGACTGCTTTAACTGATAAGAAAAGGTATTTAGCAGTTTATATTTACTAAAATAATTGCATTTCCATATTCTGTGTACTGTGGGAGACCAGATATAGTGAATGCAGGGTCCTGGGTTTAGTAACACTTTAATTAAAAAGTCGAATATAATACAATTACAGTCAGGTCCATAAATATTGGGACATCGACACAATTCTAACATTTTTGGCTCTATACACCACCACAATGGATTTTAAATGAAATGAACAAGATGTGCTTTAACTGCAGACTGTCAGCTTTAATTTGAGGGTATTTACATCCAAATCAGGTGAACGGTGTAGGAATTACAACAGTTTGCATATGTGCCTCCCACTTGTTAAGGGACCAAAAGTAATGGGACAATTGGCTTCTCAGCTGTTCCATGACCAGATGTGTGTTATTCCCTCATTATCCCAATTACAATGAGCAGATAAAAGGTCCAGAGTTCAATTCAAGTGTGCTATTTGCATTTGGAATCTGTTGCTGTCAACTCTCAAGATGAGATCCAAAGAGCTGTCACTATCAGTGAAGCAAGCCATCATTAGGCTGAAAAAACAAAACAAACCCATCAGAGAGATAGCAAAAACATTAGGCGTGCCCAAAACAACTGTTTGGAACATTCTTAAAAAGAAGGAACGCAGCGGTGAGCTCAGCAACACCAAAAGACCCGGAAGACCATGGAAAACAACTGTGGTGGATGACCGAAGAATTTTTTCCCTGGTGAAGAAAACACCCTTTACAACAGTTGGCCAGATCAAGAACACTCCTCAGGAGGTAAGTGTATGTGTGTCAAAGTCAACAATCAAGAGAGGACTTCACCAGAGTGAATACAGAGGGTTCACCACAAGATGTAAACTATTGGTGAGCCTCAAAAACAGGAAGGCCAGATTAGAGTTTGCCAAACGACATCTAAAAAAGCCTTCACAGTTCTGGAACAACATCCTATGGACAGATGAGACCGAGATCAACTTGTACCAGAGTGATGGGAAGAGAAGAGTATGGAGAAGGAAAGGAACTGCTCATGACCCTAAGCATCAGTGAAGCATGGTGGTGGTAGTGTCATGGCGTGGGCATGTATGGCTGCCAATGGAACTGGTTCTCTTGTATTTATTGATGATGTGACTGCTGGCAAAAGCAGCAGGATGAATTCTGAAGTGTTTCTGGCAATTGTATCTTCTCATATTCAGCCAAATGCTTCAGAACTCATTGGACGCCGCTTCACAGTGCAGATGGACAATGACACAAAGCATGCTGCAAAAGCAACCAAAGAGTTTTTTAAGGGAAAGAAGTGGAATGTTATGCAATGGCCAAGTCAATCACCTGACCTGAATCCGATTGAGCATGCATTTCACTTGCTGAAGACAAAACTGAAGGGAAAATGCCCCAAGAACAAGCAGGAACTGAAGACAGTTGCAGTAGAGGCCTGGCAGAGCATCACCAGGGATGAAACCCAGCGTCTGGTGATGTCTATGCGTTCCAGACTTCAGGCTGTAATTGACTGCAAAGGATTTGCAACCAAGTATTAAAAAGTGAAAGTTTGATTTATGATTATTATTCTGTCCCATTACTTTTGGTCCCTTAATAAGTGGGAGGCACATATGCAAACTGTTGTAATTCCTACACCGTTCACCTGATTTGGATGTAAATACCCTCAAATTAAAGCTGACAGTCTGCAGTTAAAGCACATCTTGTTCATTTCATTTAAAATCCATTGTGGTGGTGTAAAGAGCCAAAAATGTTAGAATTGTGTCGATGTCCCAATATTTATGGACCTGACTGTATATGTCAAAAAATATATATATGTTTTAAAAGTGCCTATTTCCATTGCAGTTTATAGCCAAATGCATTCTGAATTTTTGGTTTCAGTTCAAGAATTTTAATTTTGGTGCTTTTATTAATCTCTTGGTATCTCACCAAAGATAAAACTCATATTGCAAGGAGTACTTCTAATATGACCTTACATATTGTGCAGACTTTTGGGAAAGTCAGTCGTAGTTTAGAAATGAGATGCACGTTCTGGGAAGTCCGGTACATATATTTTAATTTTCATGGTTGTAAGAGAAATTCAAAAATGTAAAGGTGATTTTCAAAAAGCAGTGTATGTAGCAATTGTATCTGCTATATGAATGTTTCAAAGGAAATAAGGGAGTTGTAGTTGCTGACCTATAGATAATTGTTTCCTGGCTATTTCTGACTTTAGTACTGTGAGTAACTGAACCAAAACAAGCATGCAGAAGTCAGCACTTCTGATCTACAGTACATAATTGTTCTAAGATATTCCACAAGTAGTGAAGCCATTGATTCAGCATGACAGAAAGGCAGTGAGCATGGTCAGAGGGAAAGGTTAGCAAAAGTATAATTTTTCTTTTCAAATAACATATTTGTACGGAAAAAAAAAAGATGTCTTTACCCCACTGACAACAGTTTTACCTTTTTGTTTTTAGCATTTTTTTAAAGATTTATTTTCTTTTCTTTAATGTTCTACATTATATTGGTGTATCTTCATCAGCCTGCCTGCAATGTGACCTTCGGGCACTGGGCTCTGCTGGTAGTCTATTCCAGACGTCTGTGTACTTAGTTGCAGAGCATTTTTCAGGTCCTGAGCTGTGGCAAAGCCTCTGCTGTAACTCAAGATTCATTAATGAGTAGGCCTTGTTGGTTGAACTGTGGAAAATACTTTGATTATTAGAACTGTCGAGTGCCATTATCATCCCCTTTTTTGACTTTGGCTTTCATGGAAAAGCTTGGTACACTGAAAAATTGGAGGTTGTGTCACTAATTGGAATGCAACATGCACACGCTCAGTGCTCTTTTCCGACCATTCACAGGGTTAGCCCTTACTGCTGCCTACAGTGACTTGGTCACCTCTGCCCACTTGAACCTCTCCTGCTTCCAGTAGTTGTTTTATGAGTGCTCGAGGTTCTACATTGTATTAGAGCTAAATTGTCCCAGTTTGAGGTTCAACATGTCAGATCCCAAAAGCAAGAGTCCTGCTGTTCTCAGGGGTGCTTCTGGCTCATGATCCACTAACTGTTCCAGGGTAGTCTGAGATGTTCCCTCTCAAGGAGCTGACACAAACATCCTTTTTATTTCTCAGAGTCATCCTTGGTTCCTTCAGATGTTTACCCCAGTTATGCCAGATTTTATGGGCCACACAGCATAGAATTTAGGCTTACCTCAATGCCTTTTCCTGCAGAATCATGATCTTAACGGTCAGCAGCCTCTAAGCCTTTGGTTATGGAAGCTCTATTGAATGAAGAGAGGATGAGATGGTTCCTGAGAATTTACAGATAATCACCATAACTGCTAGACTGGGAGACAGCAGCCATTTTGACTTTTATTGATGCAATACATGTATGTTACAGTGCAGAAGGCCATCCCCTCGGCACGGCACCTGGAAGATTGTTTAGAGCTGTAGTAGCTTGGGGTACAACAGTGATTTTATAGCTTCTGCAGAGGTCGAATTAGCTATCACACATGCATAATTATATTGGGCCAAGCAGGGTGCAATCACACTGGAGTTCAGCTTTAATTTCTAAGACCTTTCAGACTTCCACATTTTGGCTTTGAAAGAAAACACAATGCATAACTGCAAGGGGTCACCATAAACTGACAATGAATCCATAGCACTGAACTAATACACTGTACATGTCCAAACAGGTCATGTGATACTGCAAGTTCATATAATAGAAATGTATACATGCTTTGCCTTTCCTAATGCATATGAGAGTGGAATCTTGCCAGTACTGCTTAAGTTAAAGCTGTATTAAACCCAAAAGTAAAGATTTATTATATTGTAGCTTACCAATTCTTAGATGTGATGGCTGCATTCATTTTTTTTTTTTAGGTTTTCTTTTATTTTCACCTGATGATCCTGCTAGTAAGTCTATTGTTTTTCAACAACAAGCTATCCTTCAAATTTAGAAGTTTCAAGGTTTAAAAAAAAAAATGTAACATGGATGGGTTGCTTACAATGATCAACTTTTTAGTTATGGAAAACCTTTATTCCAAAAAGAAATACCTGTTGCTGTAACTGCTTATAAATTGTGAGCTGGAGTTTGACTTCAATTTGTTAGTGTATTTCAATCTGCTAGTACATCGAACACTCCCTTTACCCCAGACTAACAATGCTGCTGTCCAAAGAAGTCTCTGTGCTCCTTCATCCACAGTGGGGGCACTGTGTTAATGGCCAGATTACCAGGTGAAAACAGAAGGAAATAAAAGAACTAATGCAGCCCCCACAACTAATGATTGGTAAACTGAAATATATTACAGTTTTGGGTTTAATAGCACTTTAACTTTGAGATCTACAGGGTAGATGATATTGACTGTATAGGCCAGCAGATCAAATATATAAACAATAATACAAGTTCGGTATTATTGTTCCAATATGATATGATGGGATATATGCAAAAGCAGTTGTGTTTAGTATGCTTGTCGTAGAAGATAAAAATACAGTTTAACAAGGAAAATGATCCTTAATAATGGAATATTACTGCTCTGTAGCAACCCATCCTTCATGTTTCATGCTGTCACATGGCACTCCTATCTGATTGTGTTTTTGTGAATAATAAACTACTGCTGTTCCCTCCATTAAAAACAGGAGGCTGGCTGCCAAGTGATTCAGTGCGTGCTATAGAATCCCTTAGGAGAAATAAACAAGATAATATAGAAATGGTATTAGCGGAATCAAATATACAGAATAAAATATATGATCACATCTGTTGTTTGCAATACATTTTAATACTCTAATGAAACTATTTTAATGATGACATTAGTGAGAAATTAGGCATAAAACACAAGTTGCTCTGACAAGACAGAACATTTTGTTACCGTTCACAAATACAGATGTACAGGTTTTCAGGACTTGGCATGATTTCAGTTCTCTTTACACTTCCACAGCAGTAAATGGGAGAAGATCCTTCTTCGTAAAGTGAACCTATCAAAGTCTAAAAGGTTTCACCTTAATGCTGATGAAGTTACAGATACTTTGTTGTTCTTGCAAAGACCTGTTTTAGTTGGTAAATTGGTTCACTTGTTCTTGTTGAAGTGTATCTAAACCAAAGAGCAAAAATGTAATATATTGCAGCTTACCAGTCCTTACATGTTGTGGCTGTATTAGTTTTCATTTTCTTTTTTAGTGGTTTCTTTTTCCCTCTGTTTTCACCAGCCAACAACACACTTCCATACTGAGTGCAGGAGCACAAAGATAGGTGGTGGCTGCGTAAGTTTTAGTTTTAATAGGCATTTTTCTTTTATTTGCACCTTCTTGTCCCGAAATGACCACTATTTCTGTCGTAGTGTGAAAATGCTAATTCCCTAAGGGTTGTCACCCTAGGGCAGCGGTCTCCAAAACTGCAGCACGAGGGCCAGATGTGACCCTTTTCTACCCTTTTTATCCAGCCCTTGGGGCACTATTCCTTCCACTGAGACCAACAATGGGGCAGTACTTCTTTCCATGAAACCAGTGATGGTGTACTATTCTTCCCACTAATACCAATGGTGGGGCACTACTCCTCCTACTGACCAACAACCCCGAGGCCATTTTTATTTTCACTGATTCTGGGGCCAGGATATTTTCTATCCTCACTGTCCCTAATCCAGCCCTCCTAAAGTCTGAAGGACAGTATACTGGCCCTTTGTTTGAAAAGTTTAGAGACCCCTGCCCTAGGGATGCTGCCAATTAAAAAATGTTCACAAGCGCAGAAGCTTACAACGCTCAGGCTTTCCTTATAAACAAACAAAAAAAACTCACTCCCCACCTGTGTTCATAGTATGCAGTGTAAACAAAGTGTGCAATGAATGGGGGCAGGACCAGGGTGTGTTTATGTGCAGGTGCCTGCATACAAGGAGTGAGTGTGCAGAGATGCTGTAACTGCACATCCAAAGAAATAGATCACTAGACTGGTGTCCAAAATGTCTTGGTATGCTGATGCCTTTAGAGTTCCCTTCACTGGAACTAAGGGGCCATGCCCAACCTCTGAAAAACAACCCCACACCATAATCCCCCCACCCCCCCCCTCCAACAAATTTTACACTTGGCATAATACAGTCAGGCAAGTACCCTTCTCCTGGCAACCACCAAACCCAGATACATCTATCAGATTGCCAGACAGAGAAGCGCAATCCATCACTACAGAGAACATGTCCCCACTGCAGAGTCAAAAGCTAAAGACCTCCAAATTTCGTGTGGCCCTCAGGTTAGCGTAGAGAGCTTCATAGAATGGGTTTCCATGGCCGAGCAGCTGCATTACATTACCAAGTGCAATACAAAGTGTTGGATGCAGTGGTGTAAAGCACGTCGCCACTGGACTCTAGAGCATGCCTTGGATGATGAACATTCTACACCCCCACTGCATGAGCACGATCCGAAGTGGGGAGGAGCAAAAAGTGAATCCCCACCTGTCCACAAAATCCAATGATCAGATTGGGAACATGGAATAAATGTACTTATATCATAATGGCCACAAATATGCACTAATCAGTCCACACTGCAGCTCATCCACATTTCTGCATTTTTAACTTGTGTATATTGGTTAAAGTCCAGGCGAAAAGGTGAGCGTGATTCTTAGAGATTGTCAGCAATTGCATGGATACCAATTGGTTGATGGACCACATTGTACCCTGAATCACTGTCATTCAAGAGTTAAAATTGCAGAAAAGTGGACTTTAGTGTGAACTAATTATCATATTACACTATTTTTCTTCGTTTTTGCATTTTGTTCAAATTGAATGTTAACTGCTTTAGCAATATTTTTTTATGTAGGGTTAGCACAAAATGATCTTGATATTAGCAATGTATTAACTAGTAAATAGTAATACAAACCTGACCCAAGTTTTCACCCTTCATTGTTCTATTAAAAAAAAAGGGTTTGGCTTTAGATACACTTTTAATTATTTTATTATGGATCGAAGATCTAGCTGTGGCTTTGGCAGGCAGAATAAAGCTAGTTTCACAAATGCCTTTTTTGTAGGCGGAATAGCAAAGATTCCTTTTAAGAGCTGAGTTAATTCGTTACTCTGTTGAATGAATTAAGCACATTCTTTTTACTGGAAATCTCTTACTAATAATGAGGGTGATGTGAAATGTCTTGTATGCATTCCAGCTGTTCCTCCTCATCTTCTGTATTCCTGAAGTTTCTGCACAGTTTAATTATCTAACTAAAGTTAAGTTAAAGTAAATAATTCTACCACTTCATTGTGCAAGTGTTACTCTGCCATAAACTCAAAGAATTACGTGAGATACTGCCAAGCACATACTGCTGTGTGCACACATTTGCAAGTGGGCTGTGCCCTTTGTCCAAAGTTGTGAAATTAATCTTGTCAGTGGTTCTTTCAGTATTTCTTTTACTGTATGTTTAAGAAATACAGTACTTTTTAGTAGAGTTATCCTATATGTGACCACCCTGTACATACACCAAGATCTTAAACACTGACCTGTCCGGTTCCTCCAAGATCTTCCCTCTACATCTCAGAGCCCCTTCCAACAAGCTCAACATCTGCATGTGAGCATCTCAATCTCTGTTCATTGTCATGGAAAGTATATTAATCTATTGCCCCAACATTGGGTGGTCATTCCATAGAAATGAATAGAGACTGGACATATGTGGAAGGAGCATGTGAAAGAGAGGGAAGTGTAAGGTTTGGGCTGGAGGTGTGGATAAAGGATAACTCCATAAAAAGTACAGTTATTTTTTTAGTTTTTGGGAAAGTGGGGAAGGTTAGACCTTCTTTTGAGTTTGTATTAATGTCTTTGTCTCCGCTGTAGATTCACCCTTTTTGTCTTGGTGACCACAGAAAGAGATGATTGATACAAAATGATATAGTTTTTACCGAAAAAGAGGCAAGGGGAAATCTTCCAGTGGGGTCAACTGTCTAAAAGGGAATTTGCTCTCACTTTGTGGTGCTTTGTTCTCACTTCCTATTGCATTTCCAGGACAAGATGTGAATCAAATGTATGCCTCTTGAGAACATCAGGAAGACGAAATGCTGCATCAGGCCATAGCAGAAAGGGACGTCATCCCGCACAGTGAAATCAGAAGTTAATACAGGAGAAGGTGGCGGTGAGAGAGCCTAGAACCAGATCTGGGTTTTCCCTATGCTTTTTATGTAACATGCATTTTTATCCTGGTGCAAGGGTATGCACCTAACCATGTGAGCGGGCATTGTGGGAATGGTTTTTAATAAATAAAATGTTTAACCACTAGCCTACAGGGCACTTATACCCCCTTCCTGCCCAGGCCAATTTCCAGCTTTCAGCGCTGTTGCACTTTGACAATTGCGCGGTCATGCAACACTGTATCCATATTAAATTTTTAGCATTTTTTTGTGATAGAGCTTTATTTTGGTGGTATTTAATCACCTCCTGTGTTTATTTTTTCTTAAACCAAAAACCACTGAAAATTTTGAAAAAAAAAGTTTTTTTTTAGTTTTTGTTATAAAATTTTGTAAATAAGTGATTTTTCTCCACTGATGTGCGCTAATGAGACTGCAGTGATGGGCACTGATGGACTGCACTGATGGGCACTGATGAGGAGGCACTGGTAGGTGGCACTGATGGGCATTGACAGGCATCACTGATGGGCACTGAAAGGCAGCACTGATATATGGCACTGATGGGTGGCACTGATAGGCAACACTGATAGGTGGCACTGATAGGCGGCACTGATAGGTGGCAATGACTGGTGACACTGAAAGGCAGCTCAGATGTGCACTGATATGTGGCATTGATGTGCACTGGTAGGCACTGATAATGTGGCATTGATGGGGCACTGGCAGGTGGCATGGATGAGCACTGAGAGCTGGCACTGATGGACACTGACAGGTGGCACTGCTGGGGCTACACAGATCATCAGGGCACACTGATAATCAGTGCTCTGATGATCTGTGTACATGTCCCCTCCGAGGAATGCCGATTACCGGCTCTCCTGTCACGCTGACAGCTCGTGAGGAGAGAAATGCTGATAACCGGCATTTCCCTGTTTACATGCAATCAGCTGTGATTGGACACAGCTGATCACATGACCGAGCCGACATCTTCGGCTCTTTCTGTGGATCGGTGATCCGCTGTGTCTGAGGGACACAGCGCACCGCCGATCGCAGCGCTGCGCGCTCCTGGAGCCCCGCATGCGCGGTGAGAATGGGAGGACGTCATATGACGTCCTCCCAGAATGAGAGAACCGCCTTGCGTCCGTCATTGGACTATATGGTAGGCGGGAGGTGGTTACAGATTTCCCACTATGGTAGTCTCCCCCCGTCTCTCTCTACATGTTGAGTGTGATATTTAAAAGGAAGGAGTACAGATGGCCCAAGAAGGAGAAGGCTGATGGTGGTTATCCATGATACTAAGCGCTGTATGACTCAACTGCGAGTGTTCTGTGTTTATGGTGGAGGATTTCGGGAACACTATGGCACTGATTGTTGGAAATGGAGCACTTTCTTGAGCACGAACACTTTAATAAGTTTGACGACATTGTGCATTATACTGTGAATATGTGGAAGCATGAGGACACTTTATATCCACAGAGAGACTTTATTGAAGCACAAAAGACACTTTATTGAAACGTTTAATTTTTATTTGAGTATATGAGCATTTCAGAGAATTTGCTTGTTTATTGCATGTTTAAACAAAAACCAATAGCATTGAATAAAAGATAGAGTAATCCTAGGCAATAGATGTATTTTTTTATACAAAGGCCCCTTATTGTAGTTTACCAAGGACAGTAGCAGGAATGCCTCTACATCAATGTCTGTGTAGACTTCTAGGAAAAATATTAAGTCAATGACAAAGTAGGGAAAGCAGGATCTGAGAAGTCCTGTACATAGTGTACTATTGCCATGGTTACAAGAAGGGGAAATCTCAATTTGTTGGCAATGTCAAAAGAAATATGTAATATTTAATAACCCGAAATTAGAAAATGATCTTTAACTGCCTGTATATAGGTTATGCCATTTTGTTTTGTAACAAAATGTGGAGTCCTGTAAAAAAAACGTACCCATCACCTTGTTCTGATCATTAGTATGGATTTGCCAATCTAATGCTGCCTGACACCTGTGATATTATTCACATGCTATTGTTTCTTATAGAGGAGAAAACACAGATGGCTCGGGGGAAGCAGAAGTAAAACGTTGATTGTGTTGCACTGTAGTTGATTTATGTGAGTGATTTCTTTTACATTATCATCATGGCCTTGTTGTATTGCTGTGTGCTAAGGGCAATATGTACCTGGTTATTCATTGCCTTCCTGATCATTTCTGAAAAATTGGGTTGTTTGTGAAAACATTATTCTGTGATTATTTTCTTTTCTTTGGTCAAAAAGACATAAACTAGCATGGACAATGCTGTAACATAGGAATCGAAATGGGTCTCTTAGTAAGCTGAGATGTGATCGTTGTTGTGTTTTACACCACAGCACTCTGTCTGTGTCGGCGTCCAAGGTGGAAATCTATCTGCATGGGGTTTAATGTTGTTTCTGTATCTGTGGATTTTTTACTCAGTCTAGAAACCTATTAGTAGGTTAATTGCCCTGGTGTGTGTAGGACTGTGGTGAGGACCTTAAATTGTGAGTTTGGAGTCAGTGGAAGGACTAGTTTAGATGATTTAATGCAGCATGCAAGAACGAATTCTATACATATGAATCAATAGATCCCTAACTATTGATTCCTATGCATATAATTTGTTCTTGCATGCTGCATATTTCCTGGACAACTGAATGGAGAGGACTGTATAGGGGTATGCCTCACAAGCACTGTTGACCACACTAGTGAATGTTGGTCACCGACATAGGGTGAGTGTAAGTCTATGTGGGGCATGACAGCACTGTCAAGTGGAGCACTACAGTATATCAATATTAGAGCACCAATTGGAATTATATTTGGACTGGTTTTGTTCTTTATATTTATCAGATATATATATTAGGAGTTTATTTGTGATATGCGCAGTTCGTCTTGAATGTTCAAAACATAACTTAACCCTTTGGCACCGACTGCCTCCCACCCCTTTAAGGGCTCTAAAAGCTGGAAGATGGAGGCGGCCCTTGGGTCATGTGACTGCTGTGATTGGCTATCGCAATGGTCACATGACCAAAAACCGCCTGATTGCAAGTATGCATCGGGAGCTTACCGATCACCACCAGCTACCATGCTGGGAGCATACATGGAGCAAGCTCTCAGCGCAGTAAGTAGTTTTAACAGGGCCACATATACAGTTGCAAGAAAAAGTATGTGAACCCCTTGGGATTACGTGGAGTTTTGCATGAATTGGGCATAAAATGTGCTCTGAACGTCATCTAAGTCACAACAATAGAAGAACACAGTCTGCTGAACATAATACTACACAAACATTAGATGTTGCCATGGTTTAATTGCACATAACATGTAAACATTCACAGTGCAGGGAGGAAAAAGTATGTGAACCTTTGGGCTTAATAACTGGTTGCCCCTCCTTTGGCAGCAATAACCTCAACCAAACATTTCCTGTAGTTGCAGATCAGACCTGCACAACAATCTGGAGTAATTTTGGACCCCTCTTCTTCACAAAACTGTTTCAGTGTAGCAATATTCTTGGGATGTCTGGTGTGAATCACTCTCTTAAGGTCATGCCACAGCATTTCAATCGGGTTGAGGTCAGGACTCTGACTGGGCCACTCCAGAAGGCGTATTCTGTGCTGTTGCGGCCATTGTTTTGTTGAATTACTTGTATGCTTTGGGTCATTGTCCTGTTGCATCACCCATCCTCTGCGGAGCTTCAGTTGGCGGACAGATGGTTGTACGTTTTCCTGCAAAATGTCTTGATAAACTCTGGAATTCATTTTCCCATCAATGACAACAATCCGTCCAGGCCCTGAGGCAGCAAAGCAGCCCCAAACCATGATGCTCCCTCCGCCTTGTTTTACAGTGGGGATGAGGTTTTGATGTTGGTGTGCTGTGCCTTTTTTTCTCCACACATAGTGTTGTGTGTTCTTCCCAAACAACTCAATCTTGGTTTCATCAGTCCACAGTATATTTTGCCAGTAGTGCTGTGGAACATCCAGGTGCTCTTTTGCAAACTTCATACGTGCTGCAATATTCTTTTTGGACAGCAATGGCTTCTTCCGTGGTGTCCTCCCATGTATTCCATTCTTGTTTAATGTTTTTCTTATTGTAGATGTGTCAACAAAAATGTTAGCATGTGCCAGTGATTTCTGTAGGTCTTTAGCTGACACTCTGGGATTCTTCTTTACCTCATGCAGCATTCTGTGCTGTGCTCTTGCAGTCATTTTTACAGGGCGACCACGCCTAGGGAGAGTAGCAACAGTGCTAAACTTTCTCCATTTGTAGACAGTCTGTCTTACCATGGACAGATGAACATCAAGGCTTTTGGAGATACTTTTGTAACCCTTTCCAGCTTCATGCAAGTCAACAATTCTTGATCGTAGGTCTTCTGAGAGCTCTTTTCTGCGAGGCATGGTTCACATCAGACAGTGCTTCTTGAAACCAGTAAACCCAAAACAGGTGTGTGTTTTTTAAGGGCAGGACGGCTGTCAGCAACACATCCAATATCATCACACTGATTGGAGTCAAGGTTGGCTCACTCCTGGCTCCAATTAGCTCTGGGAGAAGTCATTAAGCTAGGGCCTCACATACTTTTTCCTCCTTGCACTGTGAATGTTTCCATGTTATGTGCAATTAAACCATGGCAACATCTAATGTTTGTGTAGTGTTATGTTCAGCAGACAGTGTTCTTCTATTGTTGTGACTTAGATGACGTTCAGAGCACATTTTATGCCCAATTCATGCAAAACTCCACGTAATCCCAAGGGGTTCACATACTTTTTCTTGCAACTGTATGTGGCCACTCGGCGTTCATGCCTCCCTACCAAATGGCCACATAAATGCGTGCGGTCGGCATAAAGAGGTTAACCAACAACAGAAAAAATATCTTATATTGCAGTACTTTGATGTTGTGGCTGCATTTGTTTACTTCTTTTCAGGCATTGTTTCCTTTTTTTTTTTTTTTTGCTTGGTATAACCTGCCAATAATACACTGTCCCTGGCTGGCTATACTCAATCCTCCATTGTATCTATGGAGGGAGCCATAGTTGCTACCCAGGCTGGAATTCAAACATGCCTGCCTTTGTTCATCCCTATTGCATGGAGGCTCGTGAGATTAGTAGTTTACAGAAGAAAGGAAACATCTACATCAACATCGATCTTTTCTCATTGCATACAGCACACTTCAAGGAAATGGTCCACCCTTCCTTTTGCCCCTGATATTAAAATTATCAAAATTATAACCTTCAATGAGTAATAGCACTTATAGTAGTCGTATTAATTTAGGGATGCACCAATACCATTTTTTTTTTTTTTATACAAAGCGTACGACTATCAATACTTTTTTTTTTTTTTTGTACTTGCCGATACCAATTACCTATACCTGCCAGCAACTGTTTTGTTTACACTTCAGCTGTCAACAACGGAGTCATCAGTTGTTTAGGATGTGGAGGTCCCGCTCCTTAACAACCAGTAATTGCTGGATTTTTTTGGTTTTGCTGGCTTTTTTTTTTTGTTTACATTTCAGCTGTCAGGGAGGAATCCTGCTGACAGCTGAAAGAACCGAGCCTGAAGGCATCAGTTTCAGGTATCAGAGCATTTGCGCAAGTATCAATACTTGCGCAAATGCTTAGTATCAGCATACCAGTATCAGTGCAACCCTAGTATTACTAACCTTATAGCGAGTGCAATTCATTTCTATTGATTTCTATAGTCATCATCACTGCCAGTTACGCTGGTCCCCATGTGCTATGAATATTCTCTCTCACTATTACTACAGTCGCCTAAGAACTAATACCAAGAGCATGACCTTCAAATACCCCAAAAGCAATAACTTTATGACAAAAATGCAAAATGAGCCAAGATTTTCCTATTAAGTGAAGTTCATCTAATTTCTCAGTCATTCTCATCATTTGCCAGAGGTATTCTTGAACTGCAAAGCTTTGTACATAATTGAAAAAAAAATGTGTGTGTTGAGAACAGCTTTAGGATAACATATCCTCAGCTCACCCCATCCATTTCCACACGTATCACCCATTTACTAACAGACATATCAGACTGGATGTCACTCCACTTCCTAAAACTCAATCTATCCAAAACTGAGCTCATAATATTTCCTCCCCCACGTGCCTCTTTCCCTGATTTCTCAGTCAGGATCAATAGCACCACTATCAACCCATCCCTGCATGTCAGGGTGCTAGGGGTAACCCTGGATTCTGACATATCCTTTCAGGTCCACATCCAATCCCTGTCCAAATCATGCCGCCTCAACCTGCGGAAGATCTCCAGAATACGCCCCTTTTTAACCAATGATACCACAAAGCTCCTAACTCACTCCCTGGTTATCTCTTGCCTCGACTACTGCAACTCCCTCCTCATTGGCTTACCTTTACATAGGCTATCCCCCCTCCAGTCCATCATGAATACTGCTGCCAGGCTCATCCACCTTACCAACTGTTCCGTGTTTGCCACCCCTCTCTGCCAATCCCTCCACTGGCTTCCACTCGCTCAACAAATAAAATGCAAAATACTAACAACAACTTACAAAGCCATCCACACCTCCCAGCTACATCACCAACCTGCTCTCAAAATATCAACCAAACTGCTCTCTTCAATCCTCTCACGACCTTCTGCTCTCTAGTTCCCGTGTCACATCCTCCCATGCTCACCTCCAAGACTTCTCCCGAGCTTCTCCAATCCTATGGAACTCTCCACCCCAATCTCTCCGACTGTCTCCTAATCTATCCACCTTTATACAATCCCTGAAAACCTTTCTCTTTAAAGTCTATCCTGCTTCTACCTAGTAAACCCCCATTTATTTCCTCCATCAGCTCATCCCCTCCAAAGCTTTTGTATCACTCAACCCTTCCTCCTAGATTGTAAGCTCTCACGAGCAGGGCCCTCGGTTTCCTCTTGTACCAAATTGTATTGCAACTGTAATGTCTACCTTCATTTTGTAAAGCGCTTCGCAAACTGTTGGCGCTATATAAAGCCTGTATAATAATAATATATAAGACATACAAGTTAAAATTGTCAACACTAAGTAATCTTACAATATCAAAGAATATAATCATCTGCCAATTATGCCAGTTGTCTTCAAACAGAATTGTCAAGAAAGCCAATGTGCAATGTTTGAAAGAGATCACTGTAGGTAGGTGGACGAATTTTGCTGGATCACCCACTTTATCAGGATCTTGGATCTCCGGTGTCAGCGGTCTATTAAAATTTCCCAAACTATTTGTTTAGGAGAAGGGAAGGTGCGGCGAGCCTTCCTGTGTTGGAAGGTATACTTATCCCTAAGGCTTCATATGCTAATTTAAAGTGATTATAAACATATTTTTTTTTAAATAACATATCATACTTACCTGCTCTATTTGATGATTTTGCACAAGGCAACCCTCATGCTTCTCTTCTGTGGTACCCCATTGGCGATCTTGGCTCCCCCCCCCCACGGGGAGTGCCCCCATAGCAAGCTGCTTGCTACAGGGGTCCACGTACAGGCTCGATCCTAACCTGTGATGTGTATGGATCGAGATCAAGCTCGGGTAAGTATTTTACCTTCCCATTTCAATGTGACAGCAGCTTCCGATTAATTTGAATTACTTACTCTGGTTGTCTGTTGGTGGGTGGTCTAACCATGAGTGGAGCACCCAACTAATCAGATTGTAGATACTCTACTGCACAGATGGGAACTTTGTCTAAATGTCCTCTGGAAAGTGTTCTCCTTATGCTGTTTGTGTTGTTTCAGTAGGGCTGACATCTAATTGTGACCAGGACCCATGAGGACCTCTGCACCTCTTTTTTTCAATTGTATATACTGTAATTCTGGCAGGTTCATGTAGAAAATTTATTTTTGTGGTGTTGAAACAAAATAATTTTGCGGCAGGGAAAACAAGAAAGGGAAAAAAAATCCCCATTCCCAGAAAGGGAAGCTAAAGGTAAACTTTTATTTTTGCCTCTGCATGATTGTATCATCTGAGACATGATAGCGGTAGGCTATGTTAAGGTCACATTTAATTTATTAGCCAGTTTAAAGTGTCTTTGTATTGCTCTGGACTACAAATCTGTTTTGCCATAAATGTCCTATAGACTTGGGTATCTAGGGAAGCGTAAATATATAAACTGAAATACATGTATGCTGGTAAGCTTAAAAGTTTTTCACAGATGGTTTATGTATAAAAAAATTAACATAATGTAAATGTTTATTTTGTATTATTTGTAATTATTATGGAGTCATATTTGCTCAATCCATGCTCTGTGTGGATAATCTATTATCTCAGCAGTTGTTAAGCAATAAGGGAAAATAATTGTTCCAAGTATTATTTTATTGTGGCTAATGTACAAATCTCTACATTTAAACCAGTAATCTAGATATGGAAGAGCAAGCCTGTAAAATATGCCAGCTGCAGCAAAAATTACTTCAAAGGCGAACTATTTTTTTTTTAAGTTTTTTTGTTTTAAAGGGTTTTTTTTAGATTTTCAGTTTTAAATAGTTTTGTCTACATTAATAAATATATATATATATATATATATATATATATATATATATATATATATATATATATATACACAAATTTTGTTCTAAAAATATAAATGTAGCGCATGATAAAGGATTCCAAGAGTGCTATGGTTAGCATCCCTAAGTCAATGACAATGGGGCTTTTCCACAAATCCAGGTCTAATCATTTTATTGCTAAGCTAATTTTAATAATTTTATTGCCAAGTCTTAATTTTTTTTAAATGCACTTTGAGAATAACCGGTAATTCTACAGTAACATTTTATTGAATATTACAGTGGACCCAGAGAACAAAACAATGTTAACCTGCAAAGTAATTTAATTTTTTTTTGTTATGCATTATACAGTATCAACAGCAAACGGTAAATTCAATTTACAAAACCTACAAAAACTGAGTGTCAGCAGTTTGCTTAGGTAATATTTTTCCATTCTGGTAGAATTTACATTTGTGTAAGGCTACTCAATAACCTCTTTTTTTTCCCCAATGGAAATTAGACCCATAAAATCACAGGGCATATATATAATATACAAATAAAAAATAACCTTACGTAGCTCTTAAAGTGATACTAAAGGTTACTTTTTTTTTTTTTTAAATAACATGTCCTTATCTGCTGTGTAATGGTTTTGCACAGAGAAGCCCTGATCCTCCTCTTCACTGGTCCCCTGTTGGCGCTCCTGGCTCCTCCCCCCTGCTGAGTGCCCACAGAGCAAGCTGCTTGATCTGGGAGCACTCTTGTGTGCTCTCCCTTGAGCTGCCTTGGTATGTCTATAAGACACACACAGCACGGCTTGACCCAGCTCCCTCCTCACTGGCTATGATTTGACAGCAGTGGAAGCCAATGCTCCCGCTGCTGTTTCTCAGCCGCCAATGAGGAAGAAAAGACTCGGGAGAGCTTCTGCTCTCATGTACATTGCTGGATCGAGATCAGGCTCAGTTATTTGGGGGAAATAAATCGGACACAAGGGGCGCCAAACTCAGTGTAGAGGGTAAAGATTTATTCGTAACAATAGGTTTAAAAACTACTCACAAACGTATGAAGTATAATAGCATGGTAAAGGGATGCTTTTGGTAAGCCCTCAGTCTGCCACTGATGTGAAGATGGATCCTGGTTGTACAGGATGAGCAGAGATGCAGCCGTCAGTGTTCAGCAATGCAGAGAGGATTTTTAAAAATGGTGCTGAAGTCAGGACCTCTGCAGGCGACCAATGGCAGGGCAGGAACAGGGTCAGGTTTCGAAGCACTTGCTTCTTCTTCAGACCTCACACTGAGGGCTTACCAAAGGCATTCCTTTATCATTCTATTATACTTCCGTTTGTGAGTAGTTTTTAAACCTCATGTTACCAATAAATCTTTAACCCTCTACACTGAGATTGGCGCCCCCTTGTGTCCCATTTATTTTTGACAGAGTTCTGCTTTGATCTTTGTTGTGCTGCCTTCACCATCCATCCACCACCTAGGACCCTTTGACTATGGACTTCCCTGTCTCCATTTGTCGCTTCATCGCCACCCCATTTTGAACTCATTACTATTGTACGCTTATTTCCCTATTATTTCCCTATTTGTATTTCTCCTGCTGTATCTGTCATTTGTCACTAACCTATCTAGACTCTTGGTATTTGGGGGGGAGCTGCACACTGAAGTTTTTTGCTTGTTTTTTTTTACCTTCATGCATAGAATGCATGAAGGTAAAAAACCTTCAGCCTTTAGAACCACTTTAAGTTACTAGACGAAGCTGACTCACAAAAGAACAGTGTATTCTGGTGCTATGACTGCCACAAACTCATAGAACTACTGCCATTTCAGTGATAAGAAAAGTGGAGGTGAATGTGACCCTTTTTATGTTTTGTTGCACATGTTAGTATTGTCGCAGACAAAATTCTGTCTGAGGCAGTTCTGCAACCGATTAATATACTGTACATTTATTTATATATTTCAGGTACTTATATAGCACTGTCAATTTACACAGCGCTTTACATACATATATCGTACATTCACATCAGTCCCTAACCCTCAAGGGGTGTACAATCTAAAGTCCCTAACTCACATTCACACATATTAGGGCCAATTTAGACAGGATCCAATTAACCTACCAGCATGTCTTTGGAGAGTGTGAGGAAACCGGAGTACCGGAGAAAATCCACGCAGTCACAGGGAGAACATGCAAACTCCAGGCAGGTGGTGCGATGGTTGGGATTTGAACCAGCGACCCTATTACTGCCAGGCGGAAGTGCTAACCATTTAGCCGTTGTGCTACCCCCATGAACCTGCTTTGGGGGTAGGACGTTTAAGGGGTGATTTCTGGCCCTAGAACACATTGGATATCATATTCAATTAATAATCTTTATGAATTAAAGCTTTCTGTTATGGCGCTTCACTCTGGATAAGGATTACGTGAATCTTACAAGTTGCACCATGTTTTACTTGGAGGGGAGACCGTTTTCTAATGAGTGTCTTTAACACTTTTTAAGTTCCAGAGACACTAACTTTAAGAAGACATTTTCCAACTTTTTGACATTTGATGCAGTAAGACAGATAGATAAAATATAGTTATTGCTTATTGTGCCTTATTTTTGCAGTCTCCATAATATTCAAAGACATATGTTCAAACCTCAATGCCTGTTGTCATGGAGAAAATGAAGACATTATTGTCAACTGTTAGGACTATTTCACACACAGTGCGGTGACAGGCACTTTATTGCTTCGTAAAATGTCTGCATCTCATGGCCACAAAGAAAAACATTTGTTACATGTGTGTCCCATTCCTGTCCAATCCTGTGTACGTTTCCCATGTGTCCCATTCCTGTCCAATCCTGTGTGCGTTTCCCGCGTGTCCCATTCCTGTCCAATCCTGTGTGTGTGTTTCCCGTGTGTCCCATTCCTGTCCAATCCTGTGTGTGTGTTTCCCGTGTGCCCCATTCCTGTCCAATCCTGTGTGTGTGTTTCCCGTGTGCCCCATTCCTGTCCAATCCTGTGTGTGTGTTTCCCGTGTGCCCCATTCCTGTCCAATCCTGTGTGTGTGTTTCCCGTGTGCCCCATTCCTGTCCAATCCTGTGTGCGTTTCCCGTGTGCCCCATTCCTGTCCAATCCTGTGTGCGTTTCCCGTGTGTCCCATTCCTGTCCAATCCTGTGTGTGTGTTTCCCGTGTGTCCCATTCCTGTCCAATCCTGTGTGTGTGTTTCCCGTGTGCCCCATTCCTGTCCAATCCTGTGTGTGTGTTTCCCGTGTGCCCCATTCCTGTCCAATCCTGTGTGTGTGTTTCCCGTGTGCCCCATTCCTGTCCAATCCTGTGTGTGTGTTTCCCGTGTGCCCCATTCCTGTCCAATCCTGTGTGCGTTTCCCGTGTGCCCCATTCCTGTCCAATCCTGTGTGCGTTTCCCGTGTGCCCCATTCCTGTCCAATCCTGTGTGCGTTTCCCGTGTGCCCCATTCCTGTCCAATCCTGTGTGCGTTTCCCGCGTGCCCCATTCCTGTCCAATCCTGTGTGCGTTTCCCGCGTGTCCCATTCCTGTCCAATCCTGTGTGTGTGTGTTTCCCGCGTGTCCCATTCCTGTCCAATCCTGTGTGTGTGTTTCCCGCGTGTCCCATTCCTGTCCAATCCTGTGTGTGTGTTTCCCGCGTGTCCCATTCCTGTCCAATCCTGTGTGTGTGTTTCCTGCGTGTCCCATTCCTGTCCAATCCTGTGTGTGTGTTTCCCGCGTGTCCCATTCCTGTCCAATCCTGTGTGTGTGTTTCCCGTGTGCCCCATTCCTGTCCAATCCTGTGTGCGTTTCCCGCGTGTCCCATTCCTGTCCAATCCTGTGTGTGTGTTTCCCGCGTGTCCCATTCCTGTCCAATCCTGTGTGTGTGTGTTTCCCGCGTGTCCCATTCCTGTCCAATCCTGTGTGTGTGTGTTTCCCGCGTGTCCCATTCCTGTCCAATCCTGTGTGTGTGTGTTTCCCGCGTGTCCCATTCCTGTCCAATCCTGTGTGTGTGTTTCCCACGTGCCCCATTCCTGTCCAATCCTGTGTGGTTTTCCTGTGTGCCCCATTCCTGTCCAATCCTGTGTGTGTGTGTTTCCCGTGTGCCCCATTCCTGTCCAATCCTGTGTGTGTTTCCGGTGTGTCCCATTCCTGTCCAATCCTGTGTGTGTGTTTCCCGTGTGCCCCATTCCTGTCCAATCCTGTGTGCGTTTCCCGTGTGCCCCATTCCTGTCCAATCCTGTGTGCGTTTCCCGCGTGTCCCATTCCTGTCCAATCCTGTGTGTGTGTTTCCCGCGTGTCCCATTCCTGTCCAATCCTGTGTGTGTGTTTCCCGCGTGTCCCATTCCTGTCCAATCCTGTGTGTGTGTTTCCCGTGTGTCCCATTCCTGTCCAATCCTGTGTGTGTGTTTCCCGTGTGCCCCATTCCTGTCCAATCCTGTGTGCGTTTCCCGTGTGTCCCATTCCTGTCCAATCCTGTGTGTGTGTTTCCCGCGTGTCCCATTCCTGTCCAATCCTGTGTGTGTGTGTTTCCCGCGTGTCCCATTCCTGTCCAATCCTGTGTGTGTGTGTTTCCCGCGTGTCCCATTCCTGTCCAATCCTGTGTGTGTGTTTCCCACGTGCCCCATTCCTGTCCAATCCTGTGTGGTTTTCCCGTGTGCCCCATTCCTGTCCAATCCTGTGTGTGTGTTTCCCGTGTGTCCCATTCCTGTCCAATCCTGTGTGTGTGTTTCCCGTGTGTCCCATTCCTGTCCAATCCTGTGTGTGTGTTTCCCGTGTGTCCCATTCCTGTCCAATCCTGTGTGTGTGTTTCCCGTGTGTCCCATTCCTGTCCAATCCTGTGTGTGTTTCCCGTGTGTCCCATTCCTGTCCAATCCTGTGTGTGTGTTTCCCGTGTGCCCCATTCCTGTCCAATCCTGTGTGTGTTTCCGGTGTGTCCCATTCCTGTCCAATCCTGTGTGTGTTTCCTGTGTGTCCCATTCCTGTCCAATCCTGTGTGTGTGTCCCATTCCTGTCCAATCCTGTGTGTGTTTCCGGTGTGTCCCATTCCTGTCCAATCCTGTGTGTGTGTTTCCGGTGTGTCCCATTCCTGTCCAATCCTGTGTGTGTGTTTCCGGTGTGTCCCATTCCTGTCCAATCCTGTGTGTGTGTTTCCGGTGTGTTCCATTCCTGTCCAATCCTGTGTGTGTGTTTCCGGTGTGTTCCATTCCTGTCCAATCCTGTGTGTGTTTCCGGTGTGCCCCATTCCTGTCCAATCCTGTGTGTGTTTCCCGTGTGCCCCATTCCTGTCCAATCCTGTGTGCGTTTCCGGTGTGCCCCATTCCTGTCCAATCCTGTGTGTGTGTTTCCCGCGTGTCCCATTCCTGTCCAATCCTGTGTGTGTGTTTCCCGCGTGTCCCATTCCTGTCCAATCCTGTGTGTGTGTTTCCCGCGTGTCCCATTCCTGTCCAATCCTGTGTGTGTGTTTCCCGCGTGTCCCATTCCTGTCCAATCCTGTGTGTGTGTGTTTCCCGTGTGCCCCATTCCTGTCCAATCCTGTGTGCGTTTCCCGCGTGTCCCATTCCTGTCCAATCCTGTGTGTGTGTTTCCCGCGTGTCCCATTCCTGTCCAATCCTGTGTGTGTGTGTTTCCCGCGTGTCCCATTCCTGTCCAATCCTGTGTGTGTGTGTTTCCCGCGTGTCCCATTCCTGTCCAATCCTGTGTGTGTGTTTCCCACGTGCCCCATTCCTGTCCAATCCTGTGTGGTTTTCCTGTGTGCCCCATTCCTGTCCAATCCTGTGTGTGTGTGTTTCCCGTGTGCCCCATTCCTGTCCAATCCTGTGTGTGTTTCCGGTGTGTCCCATTCCTGTCCAATCCTGTGTGTGTGTTTCCCGTGTGCCCCATTCCTGTCCAATCCTGTGTGCGTTTCCCGCGTGCCCCATTCCTGTCCAATCCTGTGTGCGTTTCCCGCGTGTCCCATTCCTGTCCAATCCTGTGTGTGTGTTTCCCGCGTGTCCCATTCCTGTCCAATCCTGTGTGTGTGTTTCCCGCGTGTCCCATTCCTGTCCAATCCTGTGTGTGTGTTTCCCGTGTGTCCCATTCCTGTCCAATCCTGTGTGTGTGTTTCCCGTGTGCCCCATTCCTGTCCAATCCTGTGTGCGTTTCCCGCGTGTCCCATTCCTGTCCAATCCTGTGTGTGTGTTTCCCGCGTGTCCCATTCCTGTCCAATCCTGTGTGTGTGTGTTTCCCGCGTGTCCCATTCCTGTCCAATCCTGTGTGTGTGTGTTTCCCGCGTGTCCCATTCCTGTCCAATCCTGTGTGTGTGTTTCCCACGTGCCCCATTCCTGTCCAATCCTGTGTGGTTTTCCCGTGTGCCCCATTCCTGTCCAATCCTGTGTGTGTGTTTCCCGTGTGTCCCATTCCTGTCCAATCCTGTGTGTGTGTTTCCCGTGTGTCCCATTCCTGTCCAATCCTGTGTGTGTGTTTCCCGTGTGTCCCATTCCTGTCCAATCCTGTGTGTGTGTTTCCCGTGTGTCCCATTCCTGTCCAATCCTGTGTGTGTTTCCCGTGTGTCCCATTCCTGTCCAATCCTGTGTGTGTGTTTCCCGTGTGCCCCATTCCTGTCCAATCCTGTGTGTGTTTCCGGTGTGTCCCATTCCTGTCCAATCCTGTGTGTGTTTCCTGTGTGTCCCATTCCTGTCCAATCCTGTGTGTGTGTCCCATTCCTGTCCAATCCTGTGTGTGTTTCCGGTGTGTCCCATTCCTGTCCAATCCTGTGTGTGTGTTTCCGGTGTGTCCCATTCCTGTCCAATCCTGTGTGTGTGTTTCCGGTGTGTCCCATTCCTGTCCAATCCTGTGTGTGTGTTTCCGGTGTGTTCCATTCCTGTCCAATCCTGTGTGTGTGTTTCCGGTGTGTTCCATTCCTGTCCAATCCTGTGTGTGTTTCCGGTGTGCCCCATTCCTGTCCAATCCTGTGTGTGTTTCCCGTGTGCCCCATTCCTGTCCAATCCTGTGTGCGTTTCCGGTGTGCCCCATTCCTGTCCAATCCTGTGTGTGTTTCCCGTGTGCCCCATTCCTGTCCAATCCTGTGTGTGTTTCTCGTGTGCCCCATTCCTGTCCAATCCTGTGTGTTTCTCGTGTGCCCCATTCCTGTCCAATCCTGTGTGTGTTTCCGGTGTGTCCCATTCCTGTCCAATCCTGTGTGTGTGTTTCCTGTGTGTCCCATTCCTGTCCAATCCTGTGTGTGTGTTTCCGGTGTGCCCCATTCCTGTCCAATCCTGTGTGTGTGTGTTTCCGGTGTGCCCCATTCCTGTCCAATCCTGTGTGTGTGTGTTTCCGGTGTGTCCCATTCCTGTCCAATCCTGTGTGTGTGTGTTTCCGGTGTGTCCCATTCCTGTCCAATCCTGTGTGTGTGTGTTTCCGGTGTGTCCCATTCCTGTCCAATCCTGTGTGTGTGTGTTTCCGGTGTGTTCCAATCCTGTGTGTGTGTTTCCTGTGTGTCCCATTCCTGTCCAATCCTGTGTGTCCCATTCCTGTCCAATCCTGTGTGTTTCCGGTGTGCCCCATTCCTGTCCAATCCTGTGTGTGTTTCCCGTGTGCCCCATTGCTGTCCAATCCTGTGTATGTTTCCCGTGTGTCCCATTCACTCTGCAATGCAGCAATTTATCGTAGTGCACTGTACAGAATCAAACTGCTGTACTCTATGAATAAAGTGCACATTTTGTACATATATTTGTCAAATATTCAAAAAATGTTTGTACGAATAAAAAAACCAAACAAACCTGAGCTGTGTGTAATGTACTGAATCACGCACCACACTGCTGCCTACCACAGCTGGGAACGGACAGCTGCCGGAGAAGTAAAGCGCTCCAGCAGCTGTCTGTCCCATAACAAAAGATTTTTGTGAAATGTTGTATGGACAGAATTTTAATGGTGGGGTGGGGGTGGGGGGTGCAGGGCATTCATTGCCTATGTATAGTATGTGAGATTTGGATGTCCAAGCAAAAAAGAAACAAAAATCAAGTATATCTGTGCAATATGTACACATTTCCCCATGTTTTTGTCTCTTTAAATATATTGAAAGTATAAAAACAGGTCAAGTTTGTGCTATATACTTTTTTTTTTTTATGTTTTCCCGGACATATACTTTAGAGTCTCTTTAACATTGACAATGACATAAATTTGTTTTAATAAGACATTTCTAAGTGCATATAAATGCATGTGATCATGCGTTTCTCTGCATTTACCTACGTTTAGGGCTTGTTTACACCAGATGCAGTCAGGTCATGAATGCAGTGCAAACACACATGCAAGAAAAATGAATGTAGTTCATTGAGCCTAGTTTACACCATTGTGGTGCTTTCATGTGTGTTTTTAAAAAGTACAGAATGCTGCAATTTTTCTTTTTTTAAATTCTGTTACATACAGAAAAGGGAAACGGAACAATCCATTTCATTGTCATTTAAGTCTCACGTAGGGTGGCTGTAGCAGTCTGGATAACAGTCCATGTTTTTGGAAGTTAAGGAAGAGCAAACTAAATAATTGTAATGCTAGACAAAGAACAAACCAGAGCTCCTTAGCTGCAATATTAGAACAGCAAGAATTGGCAGTAGAAATCCAGAGGCCTTTACCAGAGGGAGTTGATATGTTGCCTTCTTGAAAATGTGATAATGGGTTCCATTCAGAAAGCAGTATCTTACTGCATCTTACAAAAAAAAATACACTACTAAAATACTGCATTAGTTATTTTATGAAATCCAGTATTTTTGTAGTGAAAACATGCAGTAATGTAACGCTGTTGTATTTAACAGTGATAATAATTACTGCGTTGTTAAGGAGTGGGTGGCCGCTGGCATCTTTAACGACAAGTAACTGTCATGGTTGTTAATTAATAGGTGGATTCCCCACTGACAGCTGAGTGCAAACAATACAATTGCTGGCAATTAAATATTCGATAAAAAAAACAGCGTAGGGGGGGGCCCCCCAATCCATTCCAGGCCCTTCGAACCCTGTATTGATTTTTAAGGGGAACCCCATACCAAAGATAAAAAAAATCCAAATCAGCCCCCTATCTGAGCATGTAGCCTGGCAGGCCAGGAAAAGGGGGGGGGGGGGCTTGCTGCCTCCTGAATGCCCTCAACATGGTTGCTTTGGGGCACCTTGTCCCCATGTTGATGAGGACAAGGGCCTCTTTCCCACAACCCTGGCCTGTGGTTCTGGGGAACTGCAGGTGGGGGACTTTTGGATTCTGGAAGCCCCCCCCTGATGGAGTATGGGGTACTCATTCACCAAAAAAGTGAGTAAAAACACAACCGTTTTTGACAAGTCTTTTTATTCAAAAGGGAAAAAAAAACCAGTTGGTGACTGCCTCCTGTAGATTTACTGCTACAGGGTGGCCACTTTCGCAGAATCATGTGTATATATACGTGATCCATGCTCTCTGCGGTTTCCCGGGCCTGGGGGTGCACACCTGCCGGCCCGGCGGTGCTGTGATTCAGTACTGCACCAATCGGTCAATCAGGTCCAGGCCAATGATTTTTGGCCTGGACCTGCTGACCCGTTGTACCACATCAGAGATCAGCCTGTGCCTGTGTTTACAGAACACAGGCCCAGGAAAGGATGCAATCTTCTCTCCTGGGGCCGTTTTTCAGTTCCAGAGAGAGAAGAGAACAGATCTATGTGAGTAGAAGCAGCACACTGACACTAAAACACAGACACGTTTTAACCCCCTGATCACCCCCCAGTTAACCCTTTCACTGCCCTGCACCACTGTCAGTACAGTATACAGGTTTTTTTTTTTTTTTACTGATCACTGTATTAGTGTCATGGGCGACTTAAGATAGTGTTAGTGGCCCTCCCAGATAGTGTCAGATTGCCTGTCACAATATCACCATTACATTTAACCCTTTTGATTGCCAGGAACACTCTCACAGGCACACTATAAACCTCCATTACTGGTATAGTGTCTGAATGGATCAGTATCTATAACTGGCGGTTTCGCCTGATATAAACAGCGCCATTTTTAAATTGGGAAAGCATCTGGTTACGCAGGTCTTGGTGTGATCAGATGCTTTAAGGGCAGAGGAGAGATCTAGAGTCTAATAGAATTCTCAGAAAAGAGTACCTGTCACTGCCTATTGCTATCACAGGGGATACAGTAATTACAACAATAAAAGTGATAAAAGAATTAAAAGGAACAGTGTAAAAATAAAAAAGCTAAATAATAATAATAAAAAAAATTAAAGCACCCCTGTCACCCATGTGCTCACACGCAAAGGTATGTAAACGGCAAGGGCAGTAATTCCAAGATGCTATAGTGACCCAACAATGGTGTCAACAATAATAATGACGAGTATTGTAATATGTTCAAAGTAAATCCAGTGTACCAAAGGGGGCTAACAAGGGTCTCTCTGCCTTTATGACAATAAGTAATTAAGAGAGGATCTTTTATATAAAGTTATCATAATGACTATATACAGAGAATAAGTAAAAAGAATACAATAGACATCCCAGAGGTGTTGCTGTATACTAAATAAAAGTGAACTGTCACTAGCTGAATTCTATGCTGCTGTCTCAGGTGCTTGACTTGGCACTAAGCCCCATTCATTTAATCCCACAACCAGTATTGTTCACTGAAATATGACAAACTCTATTATTAGGCTCTCACAATGGACCCTTGGATGACTGTTGTAGGGCTTTGTCCCATAGTCAAGACCCCCCTTTTCATCTCCACAGTCTGAAAATCAGTTTAGCATAAAAAAAATACATATAGGCATCAAAAGGCCCCCCTTCCCCTCCAAAAAACCCCAAAAACGTTTATGCACATTGGGGAAATTTACTAAAAGTGGAGCAGCCAAAATCTGGAGTAGCATGGTGATAAATCTGCTTCTACCCTTTATTTTTAAAGTTAACTTAATACTCTCAAGTCAGAAGCTGATTGGTTGCCATGCACAGCAGCTCCAAATTTTGGCTGCTACAGTTTTAGTATATTTCCCCCATTCCGTATTCCTTCAGGTGTTTGACCTGCAGTTTGGTAGACCAGTTGGCCACTGCAATCAGGTTAGCTTAATCCTTTACCTTTTCAAAATGTTTACTTTGCTATCTTGCTTTTATTTTAGTTTTGAATGCAGTATGCAAAGGAGATTCTGCAGAGTTTCCAGTCACATCCTACCCATCAATCCAACAAGGAAAGAACACAATGGGGAACATATCTGGTGATAATTTCTCTGCCCAAGATTGCCAGTGTGGCTCTTACTGGCAACTACAATCAGGTTAGTATAATTTCATCACCACTTTTTTTTCTTATTGTCAAAATCAGACCACAGAGAGTTGACAGATCACCCAATGGGATCTCCTAAACTGAAAGAGTGTGTAGAGCCATAAGTAAAGATTGTGACAAATAAACCATAACCAAACGTTACCGAGCACATGCAGCAAATATTTATTAGAGGTAGTAAATATGGAACGGTGAACTTGCACTTAGCGCTCACTAAGCACAAACTATTCCCCATACAGTCAGAGGTTACATGAATGTTTTATCTAGCAACCTTGACGACTCCTAATGAATGACTAACACAGCACTATTCTGTGTAACAACATTTCTTGGAAGAGAACGTGCTTCATAGATTTATGAGTATTGCCAACTAGTTTTGATTTTTTTTTTCCTCCTAACTTCAAACAACGGTGTTTCAATTGCACTAAAAAAGACTTGTGCAATTCGTATTTAAATCCTCTTGAACTCGCACAATACAAACAAAGCCCCTTTTTAAACCTTTTTTTTTTTAAATCTGCTCTTAGCCGAACAAGAATTCAACTGTCTTTTTGAACTGCGTCCAAGATTCCTGTAAGCAGTTTTTAAACAAATAATCCAGCTAGAGGGATTGTGCCAGCACTGTTTAGTCACAAGTCTGCTGCTTGCTTTGAAAATACTTTCAGGTACAATCAATAATTTACAAAGTAACAAATGAAAATGAAACGTGGTGATGTCAAAGCGACCAGAATGCTGTGTGAATAGCTGATGCTGATTGCAACAATGTTGTGCGTCTGAATGTGAGATAATTGACATGCTGTTGCCAGAACTGGAAATGTTTTGAAATGGGTGAACTGCAGTTTATGGCTTCAACTTATTTAGAATTGTGCTGTCTAGGGAAATGATTGCACACGTGTACGATGTCACGTTTCACAAGACATGAAAAATAAAGACAGAACTCTAAAGACATAAAGAAAACAGGTTGTTTTTGAAGAATTCTGCAAATCCTCATCTTTATCTAAGCTAGCAACAAAACCTGACCCCAGTACAGCTTCACAAAATCAACTATAATTAAAAGGAAATGTGTAGTCACCCCACATGCCTAGCAAGAGACAACAAGCCTATCCACCACGGCTTGTGCTCTGAACAATGTCACCATACAGGCGCCCTCAGCTATTTAGTTACTGTGCATATAGCTTATGTTAAGCAACATAGAGTACACAGAGAAACATCCAGTAAGTGATCTTCTCATTTACAAAAATAAAAAAGATACTGCTATTCCAGTTCCTCATGAAGTACTCATGAGCACACCACATACCATATTATTAGAGATGCTGTATTGCCCGACACAGAGATAGGTCTGTGATGGTCATACAATGCAGGTCAGGGGATGGCATCCATGGTTCCCTTACTTAGATGTTCCGTGCGCTTGAATGAAGAGTTGTCAGAGATTGGCAGATGGTTCCAATTACCATCTGTTAAATGTTTTCTGAAAACGTAAATAGCTGCATGTGATTTTATTTGTGTTGGAGTTCCCTAATTTTTTGAAATTTTGTTGTGAAATTTAGTCACAATGACAAAAAATGAATCCTAGTCTTAATTACAACATCTTATATAACACATTCTCTACTTTATATATGCTGTATATTTCTTTTGTTTTTAATACAGAAGATCCATGAACAATGAAATGAAAAAAAAAAACCCAGAAAATAGACCGTAGAAATGTATTATTGATGCTCCCTTGCATTGGTGGTCATTGTGATGTCCCTTACATTGGGGTTCATTACAATAACTTGCATTGGTGATCAACGCAGAAAGCCTCCCTTGGATTGACAGCCAGTGAGAGAAGGACCCTCTTACATTAATGCTCAGTGGGAAGAATACTCCCACACTGGTGGTCAATGGGAAGAATAACCCTTATAATGGTGATTAGTGGAAGAAAATGCTGCAGATAGCAAAAAGATCATTGGTGTCAGTGGATGTTTATATGAGACTAAAATTGGTCATTTTTCAAGAAACACCCAACAACCTCTGGAGGAACCCCAGGGTTCCACATAACTCTGGTTGAGAGAGGCTGCTGTATATGGTATGTAGAGAATATACACTGCTCAAAAAATGAACACTTTTTAATCAGCATGTAGCATTAAGTCAGTTAAACTCCTGGGATATTAATCTGGTAAATTAAGTCACAGAGGGGGTTGCTAATCAGTTTCAGCTGATTTGGTGTTAATGAAATTAACAGGTGCACTAGATGGGCACCAATGAGATGACCCCCAAAACAGGAATAGTTTTTCAGGTGGAGGCCACTGACATTTTTTTTGCTACTCATCTTTTCTGGCTGTTTTGTTTTTTTACTAGTTTTGCATTTGGCTAGGGACAGTGTCACTACTGGGTAGCATGAGGTAATACCTGGACCCTACAGAGGTTCCACAGGGAGTCCAACTCCTTCAGGATAGCACATCTATATGTTTCATTGCCAGAAGGTTTGCTGTGTCTCCCAGGACAGTCTGAAGAGCATGGAGGAGACAGGTAGTTACTCTAGGAGAGCTGGACAGGGCTGTAGAAGGTCATTACCCATCAGCAGAACCAGTATCTGCTCCTTTGTGCAAGGAGGACAGCAATGCCAGAGCCCTACTAAATGACCTCCAGCAGGCCACTGGTGTAAATGTCTCTGACCAAACAATCAGAAACCGACTTCATGAGGGTGGCCTGAGGGCCTGACATCCTTTTAGTGGGCCCTGTGCTCATGGCCGGGCATCATAGAGCTTGATTGACATTTGCCACTGAACACCAGAATTGGCAGGGCCACCACTTGCGCCCTGTGCTTTTCACAGATGAGAGCAGGTTCAGCCTGAGCACATGTGATAGACACGAAAGGGTCTGGAGAAGCCATGGAGAACATTATGGTGCCTGGGAAGGCATATCCATGGTGGGACGCACAGACCTCTACAGGCTAGAGAATTGCACCCTGATTGCCAGTAGGTATTGGGATGAAATCCTTGGACCATTGTCAGACCCTACACTGGTTCAGTGGGTCCTGGGTTCCTCCTGGTGCACGACAATGTCCGGCCTCATGCGATGAGAGTATGCAGGCAGTTCCTGGAGGATGAAGGAATTGATACCATTGAATGACACGCTCGCCTGACCTAAATCCTATAGAGTGCCTATGGGATATCATGTTTCAGTCCATCCAACGCTGCCAGGTTGCACCTCAGACTGTCCAGGAGCTCAGTGATGCCCTGGTCCAGATCTGGCAAATACCCCAGGACACCATCCTAGCCCTAGCCAAATGCAATGAAATTTCAGCAAAATAGACTAACCTGCTGCATACATTTTTCACTTTGATTTTCAGGATCTTTGAATTCAGTCCTCTGTCGGTTGAAATTTTTCATTTCTATCAAATGATGGGGCATCTTTACATTCCTAACATATTACCCAGCCCATATCAGTATAGATATCCAGCATGATATTTTTCCCCATTTGCGATCTGGTGTGTTTTGAAAGTGTTCCTTTAATTTTTTGGAGCAGTGTATATTGTATAGCTGTAATGTATAGATTAATAATATTGGTGGATAGAGTGGGGGCATATAGTGGCTTTGTAGAAATGTAATGCAAAGTGTTATACATTGGTCACTGGAACACGTAGTAGCTCTATACCATCAGTCCGCTTCCTGCTTTAGCAACTGTTTACATAAGAAATCAAGCACACAGGAAAAGCGTTGTTGTCATTAATGCTGGACATACATGGAGCAAACTTTTTCTGGTTCAGCAGGGAACAGCCAAACTTCGATCCATATGGGAAGCCTAATTGGGCCCAATTCAATCCATCGATTGACTTGGATACAACCAGCCTGTTAGATTTTCTTACATGCAATTACTGCCACGCCCCCCTGCCGGCAGAACACAAAGGACTGCGGGAGGGATTCCCCAAGCAATGCAGACTGTGTTTAGAGGGGAATTTAGCAATTTTCTTTCTTTCCACTCGTGGTGAAAAAAAAAAATCAAATAATTTCTGAGCTGCCTTAGCCAGGCAGCTCATAGGCTAGCATTTTGAGAAGAAACTGTAAAGCACAAACTTTTATGAATGTTGCTGTGTACTTCACTGCTATTTTTTACGCTGCTATAAAGAAATATACAATTATTTAATTAATGAGCCAAAAAAAACCTCCAAAAATAAAAATTGTCTAATCTATGAAATGCGGAGATGCCATCACTTAACCTTCAATTGAAATGCTACAATGTTATGAGGACATGCCTGATCACACAAAATGGTTGTCATCAAAACACGTCCAACGCTTGTATTCTTTAGGCACCCATGCACAGAGCAGAAATGCTGGCACAGTTGTGATGTTAGAGGGACCACCATGCTATAGAAATGAATTCCAGATTATAGAAATTCTCTTTGCTGGTTTGCTGCCAGAATGTCTGATGGTGTCTGTAGTCATCCCAGTTATCAACCAAAATGTACAGTATTGCATGATCGTTATTGAGAATGTGGGGTTAAATATTAGGTTTGAGAAGAAGCAAGATTGGCGATCTCACCTGATGGGGTCTACCAAGAGCCTAACATGTTAATGTGTTTTTAGTAAAAACTGTAGGTATTTCCCTTAAGCCACCTGTCAAATATTCAGATTTTTGGTGCAGAGAGCAGATCCTGACTGCGAACTAAGAAGGTATAACTCCATTCTTAATATACAAAGCTCCAAAAAGCTTGCATGCTGGTATGGGAACTCGGTTGAGGGCAATGACTTATCAATTTTGGGCAAAAGCACCCATGTATTCAATAAATCAGTGATACGATATTCTAATTTAAGAACGCTATAGAGATTCTTACATTTTACTCAACTTCAATCCAAAAAAAAGTAAAACACTGTAAATAAAAATCTCTATTCTGATTTTAGGATTTCTTTCTGGGGAAAATAATATTAATGCAATTTACTATGGGAAAACATGCATAGATTTGCAATTCATACCACACTATTAAGTAGTATTTAAACTTTGACATGATAAAAGTCGATAATTAGCAGCTGTCCCATATTATATTTGAATGCAATGTTGCTTCACTAATAAGTATTTTCACTGCACTCGAGGGATGTGAACTCTGACACAATGTACACAGGGCTGAACTATGTTAACTACATTGCTTTTTTTCTTCTTCTCATCTGTTAAACAACAGCTCTTCTGTCACCCCTTCTATCAAGCATCATTGCCTCCTGACTGACTGTTAATGTATAAAGAACAATGGAAAAACAAGGCGAAGACAAGTGAGCTGGAAAGAGAGTAGAACATCAACAAAGTATGTTATTTTCTTAGTGCCCAAATACAAGGAAAATATGTGAGGACAGATTTGGCTGTTTTTTAGCTGGCAAGAGACTAGATGTTAACTATCTGACCTTAAAGAGACCCTGTCAACAAAAATTGTGGGTTAAAAAACAGAGAACTCCAATATTTTAAATGCTTACTTGCAGTCATTTTCTTTTAAATTTATGTTTTATTTTCTTTCAGTGTAGCTTTGAACTTTCTAGAAAATTTGACTTTTCCAGGAAAGTCCATTCAATAGCACACCCCGCTCACTCCTTGAACGTCATAGCACTCCTGGGGGTGTCCAGAAGCTGTTGGGGAAACGAAGGGGAATATTATAGAGCAGCTATTCTCAACCTCATATATTTTTTTTCCTTTTTTTAACTACTACAGACGAACCCTTAAAATAACTTTCTGGTCATAGGGGACTCCACTAGAATTAGTATGCTTACAGCTCATGTTACATTAATGCAAATAGTATGTTGTGAAGGCTTTTAAATAAATGAATACAGAATGGGATTTACGTTTTTTAAAAAATCATGAAATCAAACAAATAATGGCATAGACAGTGAACATTTAGTGACTCCCTACATTGAGATCAGTGTAGATGTGACCCCCTTACATTGGAAGTCAGTGTAGATGTTGACTCCAATACATTGGCAGTCAGCGTAGATGTTGACCCCTTCTATTGGCAGGCAACATAGATATTACCCGTTAACTTAGTCTTTTTAAAGTGTTTACTTACACTTTAAATGTCGTACATTTGAGATAAATCGAGTTATGCAGTTGCAATCTGAAATGCTACCAAATAGTTGAAAAACTCCTCAAAATAAATACTAGTGCAGTCCAATTCCTAATTAGTCCAAAAATATATAAACCATAGCCTTCTTGTGTAATCACGGAGAAAAATTGGTGTCCAAAAGAAATATAAGTCCTTCCAACGATATCCACGATAAATGTTCCCTCAAAAAAGAGAAACATCACATAGTGCATTATCTTTTAAACTACATCAAAACATATGACATCACTCAAGTGAGTAACCCATAAAA
This sequence comes from Staurois parvus, assembly GCF_062004578.1. NCBI lineage: Eukaryota > Metazoa > Chordata > Amphibia > Anura > Ranidae > Staurois > Staurois parvus. The sequence goes on along the minus strand of NW_028318099.1, from coordinate 7,474,533 downwards.
TTATTTGCAGTGCAAATAGTGAAAAAATAGTGATAAAACTGAATCAAACGGTGAAACAACAATGTGTGTGTGAATCACTCTTCAGTGTCCCCGCACAAACAAACACTGTGTACACTTCTATATATATATATATATATATATATATATATATATATATATATATATATATATATATATATATATATAGTAAGGAGTGGATACCCTTACCAACAATCCAAAATAATGATGCTATATAATATAATCCAATGATTGATGGGAAATGGCTCTCCTGTAGATCTCCACAAGGCACTACCTGGATACATCAGCCATAGTACTCCAAGTATCCTCATACACCTTGCTCCATATGGATGTACATATATGAGGGATAAGAATAGTGTAATACTGCCAAGAAAGATGCAATAATAAACTTTAATTCAAAATGCTCACATTGTTTAAGCTTTAAAACCGCTCTAAATACAATGAAATAACCTTTCTGCCATCCAGGAACGTCCAGGCTCTCACAGGGGATCCTTTCCCTTTTCCAAAATGGCCACCATTTTGGAAAAGGATCACCTGTGAGAGCCTGGACGTTCCTGGATGGCAGGTTATTTCATTGTATTTAGAGCGGGTTTTAAAGCTTAAACAATTTATTTTGAGGAGTTTTTCAACTATTTGGTAGCATTTTTCTGTATAATATTTGTACATATTCAGGGGTGAAGGTGTTGATTGTGCTGTGGGGAGTTGAATTTGTATATTTATTTGGGACGTGGGCTATCTATATATATATATATATATATATATATATATATATATATATATATATATATACACACAATAACGAAGTACACTGCCAATTGCCAAGGTGTTTCAAAATACAAGGTTGGACATTTTAGGATCACCATCATTATTATTATTATTATACAGTATTTATAAAGCGCCAATAGTTCGCTCAGCGCTGTACATTACAAAGGGAGACAGAACATGTGACAGAACAATACCAATACAATGCAAAACATGAGGGGATCAAGGGCCCTGCTCTTTCGAGCTTACAATCTAGGAGGGAGGGGGTGGTGGCACAGGAGGAGATAGCTGTGGGGGATGGAGTGGTAGGAAGAGTGGAGGAGGTCGGCAAGTTAGCAGGGGGTGGGGTAGGCTTGCCTGAAGAGATGGGTTTTCAGGGTGCGCCTAAAGGAGAGGAGAGTAGGTGATAATCTGATGGGTTGGGGCAGGGAGTTCCAGAGGATGGGTGACACCCTGGAGAAGTCCTGGAGGCGGGCATGGGAGGAGGAGACCAGGGAACTAGAGATAAGGAGGTCTTGTGAGGAGCGGATTGTGCGTGCTGGGCGGTACTTGGATATTAGGTCGGTGATGTAGTTCGGGGCAGTATGGTGGACAGCTTTGTACGTCAGCGTTAGGATTTTGAATTTGATCCGTTGCACAATCGGAAGCCAGTGGAGGGATTGGCAGAGGGGGGTGGCGGAGAAAGAGCGGTTGGAAAGGTGAATGAGTCTGGCAGCCGTGTTCAGGATGGACTGAAGAGGGGATAGCCAGCGGCGAGGCAGGCCAGTGAGGAGGGAGTTGCAGTAGTCGAGTCGTGATATGATGAGGGAGTGGATGAGCTGTTTAGTGGTTTCTGGGGTTAGGAACGTGCGGATTTTGGCGATGTTGCGGAGGTGGAGTCTGCACGAGTTTGTTAAAGATTGGACTTGGGAGTGCGCATGCGCGGCCGCCGGGATCGGATGTCCCGGCATTAGCTCCGCACATCTCCGGCACTGACAGCAGCCCATAAAAGGGCATAGTGCCGCTTCACCCCCGGGGCCCCCCCCTGCCTATCTCCGGATCTCGGGCACCTGTCAATATGCCCGGCAAGTCGGCGATTAAGAGCCGTGGAGGCTCCCAGCTGCGGCTCCCTGCGGGGACTGGGAGGACCAAGATGGCGGCCGGATCGGCGCCCGCGGCTCATGGGGTCTCCTCTGCCTCTCCTACAGCAGCACCTCTCCCTCGGAGAGAGAAGATGGGCTCCTCGTCCCACGCTGGGCCAGGGAGGACTACAGCAGCATCGCTAGGTGGGGTGAGTGACTTCCTGCAGCCCCCCCAGTCATCCTCCAGCCCTGTGCCACTAGAGTCCCAGGCTTCGGCCTGTCCATTGAGCCGTGACTCCCCTGCATCCTCGCCCTTGAGCAGCGACATAGCTGCCATTTTTTCAAGCCAGCATAGCGGTCCAGATCCCGCTGATGACAGCCCGGCTTCCTCGCCAACGATTCCTCCTGACCCGCCTCTATACTCTTGTGATGCGACTTTGATAGCTCGATTCGCAGATTTGCTGCAACGCGAATTAGACAGAGCTACCTCAAAATTGGCGGCGGATTTAAAGCAGGATTTTCAGGCCTTGGGCCACCGTTTAGACTGTATTGAGGCTAAAGTTGATGCGACAGTCCAAAGTATCTCCCAAAATTCTAACATGATCACCGACTTGCAAGAACGCCTGGAGGAGGCGTATTCTAAAATTGATGACCTGGAGAATCGGGCTAGGCGATACAATTTTCGCATTCGAGGTCTTCCTGAGTCGGTTAAGGAGCTTACTAGCTGCGCACATACCCTCATGCGGTCCGCTATGCCTGCGATTGATGATCTTCATCTTGAGATTGATCGCATTCACCGGGCATTGATCCCCCCCCGGCAAGGGGGGCCTCCTAGAGATATCATCGTCAAGCCTCATTTTTTTCAGGTTAAGGAAGCGGTTATGCGGTTTGGCAGGGAGAATCCGGATATAGAGCTTGCAGGGCACAAGGTACAAATCTTTGCTGATGTTTCGTCGGCCACTATCCAGAGGCGGCGCTCCCTCAAGCCACTTCTTTCTCACTTGGTTCAAAAGGGCATTAAATATCGTTGGGCCTACCCTTTTCGTCTGCAGTTCACTCTTAATGGAAAGTCCTATGGGTTTACTACATTCCAGGATGGCGAGGAGTTGCTGCTTCAGCTGGGTATTATATCTCGCAGTCCGACGTCCCATTCTCCCACGGGATCGGCTTCTCGACCTCCGCCGCTCCAGCCTTTGTGGACTACTCCATCGTCTAAGAAGAAGGGGTCCCGGAATCCGCCCGGGTGGACTTCTTGAACTTTTGTGTTCTTTTGGGGACTTTTCGCTGGAATATGTTCGTTGATGGCGGCCTTTCTGTGGCTCTTCGGAGCATTGGCCGCTGTTGTTATATTGGTTTGGGGGGATGGGCTGGGGGTGGGACTTAGGATGTTAATTACATTTGTTTGCTGAATATCATTTCAGTGGCTCTAATTGCTTTGTTTTTTTGTTTAATGCACTGTGCGTTTGATTTATTGTTATTGGGTTGTAACTGCTGTTAGTGCCGGAGAGTGTCTTTGCGCTCTCCCTGATTGGAAGACTCTTCCCCGGGAATGTTTCTCTGGGCAGACCTATTCCACCGCAGGGCTATTGCTCTGTATTTCCTGGTACATTGTTTCCTTCATTTTCTGATACTGTTTTGTGTACCGCGGTCACTTGGCATTTGGACTTTTGTGATCCGAATGTTCTCTTTTCTTTTTTCTGTTTTTTTCTGTCTTTTTTCTTTTTGTTGTTTTCTGATTTTTTGGGGGGTCAGCTGGCGACATTTAGGGACTCATAGGGATCTTCTTACTTTTAAGGAACGAGGGGTCTTTATTCTGCTTAGTTCCATAATTATTTGTCATGTCTTCCATACGGTCCACTAGCGGAGAAATTCGCTTCCTTTCTCATAATGTTCAGGGGTTCAATTCCCCATCCAAACGTATACAGGCTTTCAGCTCATACTACTCCCTTGGGGCGGATATAGTTGCCTTACAGGAGACTCATTTTCCACCCTCCTTCTCTCCACGTTATATTCATAAAAATTACCCTCTCTGCTTTTTTGCTAATGCCACAGAGAAAAAGCGGGGGGTGGCCCTTTGCTTTTCTCGTCGAGTGTCCTTTGTTGACTCTAAAATTATCCGGGACAAGGAGGGGAGATATCTTTTGGTGAAAGGCCACTTGGGAGGCGACCTTATCACTTTTATAATTTATTATACCCCCAATACCAATCAGGTTGAATTTTTCCAATCTTTGCTAAGTACTCTGGTAGGAGAATTTGAGGGTGACGTTATTCTAGCTGGTGACTCTAATTTAGCATTGGATCAGACTCTGGATCGTTCCCAAACCGCCACGCTTCAACCTCCTTCTAGACGGAGCCGTAAATTGGCTCAACTTTTATATCGCTATGATCTTATTGATGCATGGAGGGAGGCTAATCCTACTTCCCGAGACTACTCCCACTACTCCAGGGCTCATGATAGTTATTCTCGCATTGACCATATTTTTCTTCATACATATTCACTCCCCAAACTTGTCACTGCTAAAATCTTTTCCACGCCCTGGTCTGACCACGACCCAGTTTCTATCACCTTTTCGTCCGAGACTCTTGGTAAGACGGCTTTTCATTGGCGTCTTAATGACTCTATTTTGGGTAATCCATCTCATTGTCGGGAAATTTCATCGCACCTACAAATGTTTTTTGATTTTAATAAAGCAGAGGACACGAACCCGGCGATTAATTGGGCAGCTCATAAGGCCTCAGTCAGGGGCTATATTATTCAACTCTCTTCTCGTTTAAAAAAAGCCCGAACTGACCTACTTGCTACTAAAACTCAGTTATATATTGACCTGGTTGCTCAACATAAACATCATCCCAGTTCTGATTTGTTACTTAAACTTGACCAGGCCCGACTGGAACTTAATTTATGTCTTACTACCACTGCGGATAAACAACTTCGTTGGTCTAATCATAAATTCTTTACGTGGAGGGACAGACCTGGCACCTTGTTGGCACGCAAGCTGACTCCTAGACACTCCCAGACGGCCCTCCCCAAGCTCAGACTGGACAATGGTTCGTTATCCCAGGACCCGGGTAAGATCCTCCACAAATTTCAGTCTTTTTACTCTCAGCTTTATAGTTCGCCCACGGGGGGCTGTTCTTCTTCCTCTCTGGAGGCTTTTTTGGAGTCTATCTCCTTTTCCCCCCTCCAGGAGGCACATAGGGAGCTAATGGAACAACCTATCTCCTGTGAAGAGGTTGGGAATGCGGTGAAATCCCTGGCCTCTCACAAGGCCCCGGGACCGGATGGTCTTCCTAATACTTACTATAAAGCTTTCCCGGACATTCTGATACCCCATATGGCCCTGTACTTTAATTATTTGCGGGAGGGGGGTGTGGTTCTCCCAGAGGAAAATAAGGCATTCATTAGTGTCATTCCCAAGCCTTTCAAGGATGCCGCTATGGTCTCCAATTACCGGCCTATTTCTTTAATTAATTGTGATTTAAAGATTCTTACTAAAATCCTGGCCTTACGGCTCCATAACTTCTTGGCCTTATACATTCATGATGACCAATCAGGATTCATAAGTGGTCGACAAACATCGGACCAAATTAGGCGGACTATAGCTTTGCTGTCAGCTGTGCAGTCCAATTGGGATGGATCGTCGCAAAGGGATGTTTTTCTACTGTCACTGGATATTCAGAAGGCATTCGACAGTCTGTCCTGGGATTATTTGTTTAAAACGTTGGACAGGTTTGGGTTTGGCCCTTATTTTACGACGTTGTTGCGGGCCCTCTATTCTACCCCGTCAGCTCAGGTATCCATTCGTGGACATAAATCAGTTCCTTTTTCGATAGAGCGAGGAACTAGACAGGGATGTCCTCTTTCTCCGTTGCTCTTTGCATTGGCGATGGAACCTCTTGCGATTGCTATTCGCGCTGATTCCTCTATATCGGGTGTTATCTGTGGTCAAAGGGTTCATAAATGTGCCCTATTTGCCGATGATGTTCTTATGTATATATCTGATCCTCGAACGTCTCTACCTGGTTTCTTCCATCTGTTTCATCGTTTTTCTGAGGTCTCCGGTCTTACGCTCAACTCCTCTAAAACTGTTGCTTTGAATATCTCTTTACCCGATTCAGAGGTTCGCTACTGCCGGGAAAACTTTGCTTTTCAGTGGGCTCCTGGTTCTCTCCCCTATCTGGGGATTCTTCTTACGAAATCTGTATCGACGCTATACCAGGCCAACTATATCCCGCTTTTCAAGCGACTTAAGAATGACTTATTAGCCTGGCAGGATCTTTCTCTTTCCTGGTTCGGTAGAATTAATTCTATTAAAATGACCTTCCTACCTAGATTATTATACTATTTTAGGACGTTACCAATTTTGATTCCCAAACGAGAACTAGTCTTCCTGCAGGCTGCAGTCTCCAGATTTGTTTGGAGGGGAAAGCGCCCTAGGCTGAACAAATCTACCTTGTTTTCTTTGAAGAGGCATGGTGGTTTGGGACTCCCTAATCTTTTCGCATATTTTCAGGCGGCCCAAATAGCACAATTATCTTGTACTACGGCCAGGGGATATGTCCCCCAATGGGTTGGGATTGAGGCTCTTTCGTGCCGTCCATATGCTATTGGTACTCTCATGTGGCTTCCCAATAGATTGCGCCCTCCTATTTTGTGTCCTACTCTATCTTATTCATTGTCAGTGTGGGATAGATGGCGAGCTCGTAAACCTTTTTTCTCTCCGCATACTCCGTTGGCTCCGGTGTTTGGTAATCCTGAGTTTGTTCCGGGTTTGTCTTTCGCGGGGTTCCAATGGTGGATTAATAAGGGTTTGCTACGTATTGGTGATTATTTAGATGGGGTTCGCCCTCGGTCTCGTCAGTATTTTGTGAATTTTTGTGGGATGCCTCGTGGAGAGATATTTCGTTACCATCAACTTCGCTCTTTTATTGATAGCAAACTTAGACTACTCACAGAACCTTGTGCGCTTACTTCCCTCGAGGTCTCCTGTGGGGCGAGTGGGGTAATGCGGGGTCGCTTGTCCATTGTTTATGCTTTGTTGGTTGATCCTCTAACAAAATTGTCTTACATGACTTTATGGGAACGGGATTTCAATAGTTCATTGGATTTGGATACCTGGCGGACGGCGGCCCATGCCTTATCGAAGATTTCGATTAACACTGATCTTGTTGAATCTAATTACAAGACGCTACTTCGGTGGTATTTGGTCCCTGCTCGCCTAGCCATTATGTATCCTTCCGTTTCTTCTGCCTGTTTCCGACGCTGTGGTCAAGAGGGTACTATGTTCCATGTCTGGTGGAAATGCCCAGTCGTGAGTAGGTTCTGGATCCGCATATTTAATTTTCTTTACTCAGTGACAGGAATTAATATCCGTAGATCGCCGGAAGTAGCCTTGTTTAATATACTACCCTCTGATGTTCCCAAAAGATCGATTAAACTAATTGTATATATCTTATTGGCGGCTCGCATTACTATAGCTAGGAGTTGGAAGCAATCTTTGATCCCGCTGGATAGGGTGAAACAAAAACTGAACTGGATAATGGTTAATGATAAACTGACGAGTATCGTCTCTGATGATGTGTCCAGATTTGAGAGGACTTGGGATCCTTGGATTGCTTATATTACTGTATCGTGAGTGTCTGGCAGCTGACCCCCCCCCCCCCCCTCCTTTCTCTATTTTTCCTCTTTTTTTCTCTTTTCCTACTATTTGTTAAACATTTTTATTTTTCTTTGTTATTTTTGGTCTATTTTGCTATAATTGTTGTTTATTGATCTTTGAAACTTGTATATTTTGATGGCTTTGACTTTTTTCATGTGCATTGTAATGCTATTATCTGCTAAATTTCTTTTTTTTTTTTTTTTTTTTTTTTTTTTACCTACCAGTATTATGTTTATGATTCTGAATCTGGTTCCATTTTGTTGGTGGGCCCTTTCTTTTTTTTTTCTTTTCTTTTATTGTTAGCCATCTTGTTTTAATATGTTTATTTCTCAATAAAAATATTGAAATATAAAGATTGGACTTGGGGCTGGAAGGATAGGTTGGAGTCCAGAATGACACCCAGTACTCTGGCCTGCAGGGCGGGTTTGATGGTAGCGTTGTTGGATGTGACAGAGAAATCAATGGGGGGTGGTGTCCGGGCTGGGGGGAAGACAAGAAACTCGGTTTTGGAGAGGTTCAATTTAAGGAAGTGGAGCGACATCCAGTCTGATATGTCGCTCAGTAGGTGTGTGATTCGGGCTGAGACCAAGGGGGTGAGGTGGGGGGTTGAGAGATAGATTTGTGTGTCGTCGGCATAGAGGTGGTAGTTGAAGCCGTGAGAGTGTATGAGTTGGCCAAGGGAGGAGGTATAGATGGAGAAGAGAAGGGGCCCGAGGACAGAGCCTTGAGGGACCCCAACAGAGAGGGGGAGTGAGGGGGAGGTGGTAGCATTATAGGTAACGCTGAAGGAGCGTTGTGACAGGTAGGATGAGAGCCAGGAGAGAGCAGAATCTCTGAGGCCGAGGGAGTGTAGTTTTTTGAGGAGGAGGGGGTGGTCGACTGTGTCGAAGGCCGCAGAGAGGTCAAGGAGTAGGAGCACTGAATAGTGGCCATTAGCTTTGGCGGTTAGCAGGTCGTTGGAGAGTTTGAGTAAGGCAGTTTCGGTGGAGTGTAGGGGACGGAAGCCGGACTGTAGGGGATCGAGGAGGTTGTTGTCGTTGAGGTGAGAGCATAGGCGGGTGTAGACGAGGCGCTCGAGGAGTTTAGATGTAAATGGGAGCAGGGAGATGGGTCTGAGGTTGTTCGGGTCATTGGGGTCCAGGGAGGGCTTTTTAAGTATGGGGGTGATGTGTGCATGTTTCAGAGGGGAGGGGAAAGTGCCTGAGGAGAGGGAGAGATTGAAGATGTGGGTGAGGGAGCGTAGGATGGAGGAGGAGGAAGGTCGTAGGAGTTGTGAGGGGATAGGGTCGAGGGGGCAGGTGGTGAGGCGGGCATCAGAGAGGATCTTGGAGACTTCCTCGATGGTAGTAAGGTCAAAGGTGTGGAGTGTTGGGGGAGCTTCAGTATGAGGAATGTAGGGTGGGGTGGAAGAGGAGGTCAGAGCAGTGGTGGGGCTGTGGGAGAGGGGTGATGAGGGGGTAGCTGAGTGAGGGTGAAGGGGGTTGGAGAGAGTTTGAGCAGCGACGAAGTCCCTGCGGGTTATGTCGAGGGGGAGGGGGGATAAGGGGGTAGCTGTGTGAGAGGGGACGGGTTGAGAGGGTGTGTGAGTTGCGGCAATGTCCTTGCGAATTGTGTCAATTTTGTTTTTGAAGTGATTGGCAATCTCAAGGGCAGTGAGTGAGGTGCTGGGTGGAGGTGGGGGTGGAGAGAGTAGAGAGTTGAAGGCAGAGAAGAGTCGGCGAGGATTGGAGGAGAGGGCCTTGATGAGGGTCAAGAAGTAGGCCTGTTTGGCAGCATGGAGGGAGGAGGTGTAGGTGTGGAAGGCAGATTTGTAGCGGATGAAGGCTTGTTGGGATTTGGTTTTGCGCCATAGTCGCTCCAGGGCACGACTTTGTCGTTTGAGGGTTTTGGTGTGATCAGTCTGCCAGGGCTGGAGCGGTCGGGGTCTGATGTTGCGTGTGGTTAAAGGCGCTAGTGAGTCGAGGGCTGTTGAGAGCGCATTGTTGTAGGCGGTCAAAGCCAAGTCGGGGCAGGACAGGGGGAGGATGCGGTCGTGGAGTTGATCAGCTGCAGAGTGGAGGGAGGCAGGGTTAAGGTTGCGGAGGTTACGGCTTGTAGTAGTGTGACACTTGGAGGGGTAGGCATTGGAGGACGAGGAGATAGAGAAGGTGATCAGGTTGTGGTCAGAGAGAGGGAAGGGGGTGTTAGTGAGGTTGTGGGGAGCGCAGCGGTTGGAGAAGACAAGGTCCAGGATATTTCCGTCGGAGTGGGTGGTGGATTGTATGCACTGTGCAAGTGCAAAGGAGGAGGTTAGGTGGAGGAGACGGGCTGTGTCCGGGTTGTCGAGGTTGACAGGGATCTTGAAATCCCCAAGAATTACGGTGGGTAGCTCAGAGGAGAGGAAGAAGGGTAGCCAGGAGGAGAAGTCATCCAGGAAGCGGGGTATGGATCCAGGAGGCCGGTATATCACAGCAATCTTCAGGGGGGTTGGGGAGAATAGTCGGAGGCAGTGGGCCTCGAAGGAGGAGAAGGATAGGGAGGGGGGGTTTGGGAGGACTCGGAAGGTGCTCTGCGGTGACAGGAGCAGACCAACCCCACCACCTTTACGACCGTTAGGCCTGGGTGAGTGGGTCCAGGTGAGACCTCCGTAGGAGAGTGCAGCAGGGGAGGTAGAATCAGTGGGCTGGATCCAGGTTTCCGTGATCGCTAGGAGGTTGAGGGAGCGGGAAACAAAGAGGTCGTGGATGGCGTTAAGCTTGTTGCACACCGAACGGGCGTTCAGGAGTGCACATGAAAACGGGGGGGAGATTTTAGGGAGCAGGGGGACAGATACTAAATCAACAGATTTATCATGTGTATAGAAGACATTATGATAATGTATTGTGATATAAAGTATAAATGAACAGAAGCCTGTTCTAATGAAATACATGGGCTGTCAGAAGCAGGTAAGACTCTTCAATTGTAATTATTAAAATCCTTAAAGTGTAATATATTGACCTGGAGGGGATTTCTTTTCCCTCAACAAAGCTGGATTGTCACTTTAAGAAATTTTAAAATAAAACACTTTTATTTCCTAGATGTTATGCTACAAAGCCACTGACTTGCACTGAGACTGGTGAAGGTAATATTGAAAAAAAAATGATTCATCTGCTATACAGTAAATTGGTTTATCTACTTGGTACGATAAGGTAAAACAGTTTGTTTTATTTCCCTTCAACATGAGGATTTCAAATTGCCATATGTTGAAAAACGTTCCTGAAATGTGGTATGTGACCGTGACAGTGATAAGTCATGATTCATCACAGACAGCCATTCATTAACCAGGTCACTGAGTGTCTGCATATTTCTGATTCGCAGCCCACAATCATTTCAATGATATATCTCCATTACTGGGTTATATATCAATCCAAAACAATGTCAGTGAGTGAATTATAGAGTTTCTATTGTTTTACTGAGAACAGGTGAAATATCTTTACAATGAACTAAGACTGGTGGTCAAGATTTTTTTCATAATGCTGACAAAATACACTGCAAAACCCTTACATCAGTCTGGTTCTCCTTCCTGAGTAGCAAATTAACATTTATGTGAAATTTATGGGTGCTGGAGTACTGTATGGGATACCCCTCTGATATGTCACTCTATATTACAGTACTGTATGTATACCCACCAAGTTATACTTGCAGAAAAAATATCCCACTGCATCGCTAACACAAGTACACTTAAAGCATACCTAGTGCTTTTTCCATTCAGAGCAAAGCAACTGGTTTGATTTAAACCCCCTCCTCAATAGTATATACTTCCATTCCACTTATCAACAGGAACCAAAGAAAATAGTTGATACTTTGGATATTGAGAAGAATGTGACTCACTGCATGTGAAAATACTGAGCCTATCATCACCATTACATGGGAGTCCATAGCCCTAAGTCAGCTACCACTCCAGTGACTTGTAACTTTTACATGGCTTTTTGACTCTCCATGGATGAACAAACTGATGAAGTAAAAGGGAAAGGAGCATATACACTGGTAAAGGTCTGAATTAAAGTAAACCTCCATTGGCAAAGTATAGATTTGCTTTGAATCTCAACTCCAGCCACTTTTTTGTTTTTAACTTATGGTGATGAAGGCATGTTCCTTCATTCTATGCACATGAACATGCACATATCCTACACAAAACGATGTGTTGTTATATTTTAGATACCCCCAAACTGCACTCCTTTCTCAGTGTGGTAACATGTGTTACTGGTTATAAAATGTGGTAGATTGTGTACCTGTTAACTCATTACTTAGTTTTTGCCCTTTTGGTAAAAATCGCAACCTTATTTTTCTTGAATTGTATGTTTGATATCCACCTACTAACTCTTGTAAACAGGAGAGAGAAGATCTGGATGGCTGCACTTATGTTATGTTTAAGCTCTGTTACTAGTGTGAAACGCGTTAACCTTCCGTCCCCCACTATGCCTTTGTTGATTTTACAAGCTGTGTCACTCAGATTTACTACAATAAAGGTGGATTGTTGACCAGGGTGCAGCCGTCCAGATCTTTCTTTTGTTTACAAGTGGCTCTGCGAGCTGGGTTGGTACCTAGTCAGAGCATGAATGAGGTGATGTTGTAGTGGATCAACTGGGAGCGGAGTTCTTTTTTTTTTTTTCTTACCTACCAATGCTGTTAACTAAAATTAAATTCAGCAAAAAAACACATTCAATGTATATTAAAAGGTACAGAAATGTCACATTTTAGCTTCTCTCTTGCATGGATATTTAATTTGCCCTTTAGAAAGGGTACAGAAACAGTATGGTGAGGTGGCCTTAAAAGAACTGAAATGCCCTTTACTTAACAGTGTAATCCACATCTGCATGATAAAACCAACAGTTCTGGAATTACCTTAAGCCCAGGGACATAAAGAGGTGATTTACACAGCCCAATGCCCTAAAATTAAAAGTAAGCATCCTATTTTTTAATTTGTAATGAAGATTATACCTGCAAATAACCTTTTGTTGTAAGAGTGCTCCACTGTCCTTTAGAAATTCAACTAAAAGAACAAGTGTCCAAGGGTGTCCAAACATTTGCTGACAACTCTGCTTTAACCTCCAAGTGCATTGCTCAGAAACAGAAGACAGTGTTTATGCCACCATTATTTAACCTAATACCCATAGGAGTATAAATAAAATTTGTTCCAAAGACCTACACAGATTTACCTAATATATATTTTTTTATTGTAGTTAGCCTTGTAGAATAAACTTTGATTGACTGGGTCACTTTAAACTCTGTTTTTATAGTTAAGCAAGGTAATAAGTTTAAGCAGACTTCAAGTCCAGTTCTTTCCGCTTTTCTGTAATGCTCACAAATATCTATTTTATTTTCAGAGGAATACTTCAGCAAAATAGTATCTGATGCCAATGTGGCATGTTAAATTGTTTCCCCTTTCTATTTACATCAAAAGAGAACAGAGGAAATGGTTTATTAATGTAATGCTAACCAGTAATGCTAAAATATACTTACAGGAGTATAAATTTTATGTAATGCAGGGCAGTTTGTAAGCACACAGCTAAATTTGCGTTCCTACTGTGAAAGATAATCAAGCTGCTTTATATATTACATCTTGGGCTAGGGGTTTTATGGCTCTGTTGAGCATGAGTACAGCTCGGTGTTTTTTTGCAGTTATTATATTTAACCAAGCTAATAAAACAAAATGATTTTATTGCTGTTTTCCACACACACATAGAATCTGTCAGACCCCATAAGCCTTATTTCATAATTTTATTCTTAAAGGAAAATATCACATTTAGCCCTATTTTCCCCACAATGTCAAGCCACTTTACTGGCAAAATACATGTATATCAGCAGATTATCTGTATAAAATACTGTTTTGGACTTTCAGAACCAATCTTTATATGTATCAATTGAAACCAATATTCTTGTCTGGATATTGGGTAATTTGGATATTGGTTGTATATGCATTCATTTATAAGTTATTCTAGCTGTATTGGAAGTTGCCGCTCAAGACCCTTTCAGTTGTCTCTTATGTGAAAAGGGTGGCCCGAGTTTACCTTTTACCACTGTTGGTGTTAGGCCATCATAGTAGATGGCCAAGCTGTCCACTGAGAGACATTTCATGTGACCTGATTGGCAGATATATGGTCAAGCTAAAGCCCAACTTCAGCCAACCTTTCTTCAATAGAAAAGGAAAGGGCTGGAAGTTATAACTACTGTTCCCTCAGTATGTCAGATTTTAAATGCTGTGTTCCAGAGAAGTTCTTCTGTTCCTGTTGATGCCCATCACCTGAACAGAAAGTGGAAATCTCCTTCATGGGACACAGACATCGGAAAATCCTGATTATAGGTTTTAAACCTTAAATAATGTTTTAATTGCTTCCTGTTGAGAGTATTGACCACTTGTTACTTGTTTTGGTTGTAATTGATCAAATAGGCTTAAATTGGGGTGATTTGTCTCTCACTTCCTGTTAAATGGATAGGAAGAAAGGTATAAGACTGATGTCACACTCTTACAAGCAATTTAGCAATCTTGTTTCTGGTATCTGTCACTCTCTTGACAGTCAGATAGGTGAGGTGCCATTTTTTCGTTGCCAAAGATGCTGCAGAAAGTAAGTAGCTGGCAAGGGAGCGATACATGTAAGCAGCAGAGTAATATTTCACCTCTCTGTTATGTCCATAGCTGATGAGTTTTGCCAGTGCCAGGATTACAGTTCTGACAACTGCCTGAATAGGGATGAATGGAGGCAAAAGTTGGGGAAATGATTCAGGGCAGCAAAAGCATAACAAATATAATCTAATATGCAAATTCTGTAATTTGTCAGTGTTGTTGGGTAGCATATAACTAATTAAGAGACTGCAGAGATGGAAATGAATTGTAACCTCTGCATTTGGGTATCCTGAGTCTCTCTGTCAGTGATGGTTATTCACTATATTTAAATAATTGCCAATGTGTTTCTTATTTCTCCATGAACAGTGTTTTACTACAGAAAATGTCCTGTATGCAGGAGGGCAAACACCAGATGCTGTCACTGCATTCTATTCAGAGTACTGTGTGCCTGGGATCCTCTGTTTTAGCCATTTTCTGGTGTCCTGCAAGTAGAATTACTGTATTGCTATAATTGTAATTTTTCAATTTACCACTTTTAGTTAGTCTAGTACCATTGACTTGACTACCTCTGTCATGTAGGGAATATACAAATATATATTTAATGTATATCTTCAGTTGGCTCCCAAGGGAGTGTTGTACCCGATATGATGCCGTTCTCTACATCCATGAACAAATAAATTGGGGATAACCTAGTTCCATCAAAGTGAATGTGATAATCCTTTCAAAAGGTAATAATGCAAGAGAACCAGTTATGATTGGGCATATGCAAGGTTCTAAGTTTTCAACTGTGTAGTCATATGCTAAAATAAGGGCAATACAAGTATAACTGTCAACTGCCCAGCCTAACCCACCATCTATTAGTTTCTAAGTTTGAAATGTTGGGGGAGCACCTGTGAGATTGGAGGGGACCTCTAATAACTGAAGTGCCAAGCAAGAGGTTTTTTAATTAGAAATTGCATTGGCCTACCTTATCAACCACTCAGGATCATTATGACACTTTGTATAGAATAGGTCCTCCAACAGGCTTAAGGCGCAGGTGAAGAGTGAGTGTGTGTGAAGGGGGTATCAAGGCAATGCATTGGATTTTTATTAAATGCAACTTGTAAAAATGTTTTAATGACTCTATACAACTTGATTGGTCTTGTTCTGTGGAGAGCCATCGAAAGATCCCCTACAACAGACCTGACACTCGACCAAGATATCCTATTCAACTCTATTAGGTGTCCAGCTTTCAACTTTTTTATTTAACAGATTTAGACTGAATGCCTTTATTCTTTTAAAGCAAAATTGTGGTACCAGAGAAAAAAAAAACATTTTGGACCCCCAGCAGCTTTTTGCTTTAATGTGCAACTATGCATCACAAACTTTCACTTTTGGCACACTTAACTAGCAAAGCAATTTCCTCCAGTGCTTCAATCTTTGCACGGCCCTCCTTTGCCAGTACTTATATCTTGAGAGTCTTTGGCCATCTTAATTTGCATGGGTATGGAGTTACTTTGTCCCAACACAGAATTGTCGAGTTTGCACATCAAGCTGGGCATGTTTACACTGGCAGGCAGGGAGAAACCGTTATGACAGAAGAGACTTAAAAAGTTGCTTCTGTTGTGATAAGCCTACTGGTCAGCATTTTTTTGGAACAGATGTTTACTTCTGCTTGATATTAAAGACTTGAGTTTTAAAAATAAATTAATTAAAAAAACACGTCATACTTATGGTTTTGCACAGAGCAGCCCTGACCTGCCTCTTCTTGGGTCCCCTGCCACTGTCCTGGCCCCTCACTCCTGCTGAGTACCCCTAGAGCAAGCCACTTGCTCTGAGGGCACTGGTGCATGCTTGCTCCCAAGCCACGCTGTATGTGTTTACACAGAAAGGCTCAACCGCGCACCCCGCTCGCTCCTCACTGGCTGTGATTGCCTGCAGTGGGAGCCATTGACTGCCGTTGCTGTGTCTCAGCCAATCAAGGGAGAGAGATCCGGGAGAGCTGTTGCTCCCCATGCACATTACTGGATCAAGATTGGACACAGGTAAGTATTGGGGGGGCGGGGGGCTGTGGGGAGAGCAGCACACAGGTGTTTTACCCTCATGTATAGAATGCATGAAGGTAAAAAAACCTTCAGCTTTTACAACCACTTTAAAACTAACACTGGATTTGGTACCCTTCAAAAATACACAGTGTGTGTGTATAACATATTTGCTTCATATGTGCTCGTGGAGATTGTGTTTTGCCATAATACATGGGCATATTGGGAAATAGCCCTGTTAGCCTTCATAGTTCGTCTTCATGCAGACTCCATGCAGTTACCAAGAATATGTTCTTCTTGCAGCCCATCTGTGTGATTCTGTTTCCACAGAGAGGTGGGCATGACATATGCAAATCATCTTTTTATAAATGGTCCAAATAGCAGTTTTTAGCTGGTGTGTACTACTCATTTTCACATGTTCAGAGAAAAGGGTCAGCAGTGGTATGCACCCATCACATGTAGGTGGTTTGCATCTACTTGATGTGATCGGACTTGTGCATGTTTTAATTACGAGAAAATCAAGGACGTTTTGCTGTGTCTTTTTTTTTTTTTTTATTCCTTTTTAACAGTCTTGAAATGTTTCCATATTTAGAGACAGTGGCTGAAAAGCTTTGGGCATTAATACTACTGCTCCAGGATAAATGTGACTTTATGTATAAAAGCTATAATTTTTAACATTTGTCTTATATTTTTATATATGAATATATCTACATGTTGATGTTTCATTTTTTTTTTTAAACCCTCCTCAGTTTTGTATAGTATTAGCAGTTGGTGAGGGTTAATGCATACCAAGCCCCCTTCTTGACGCCCATATACAAATCATAATAGCACTCATAAACATTAGACAGTAGCTAGTAGTTAAGTGAGCAAATGCCTGCACCACCACCTGCTTAGAAAGCTTCCCATATGGAATACGAACCAACATTCTAAATGAACATTAAATAATTATAGCTTTTTTATTTATTATTAAAATTACGTTATACTTGCCTGCACACAGTGGCCCCTTACCACCTCTTCTTGGGTCCCTCATTGGCGCTCTCTGCTCCTCCTCTTCTGCGAGTGCCCCCATAGTAAGCTGGTCGATATGGGGGCATTTGTGTGGGTGTGCTCGTGAACTTGACTGCGTACGTTCGACACACACACACAGCATGACCAGGCCCAGCCCCCTCCTCACAGAATTTGACCGGCAGTAGCAAGAGCCAATGGCTCCTGCTGCTCTCCGCAAAGCCTTTGAAACCAGGAAGAGAGGAGAGAAGTCCTGCAGCCAGGCACAGCGCTGGATCAGTACAGAACTCAGGTAAGTGTTAAGGGGGGAAACAAGTAAAAAAAAAAAACCCTCCACTACCTAAGTGCAGAGAATGTATTAAGATAAAAAAAAAAAAAAAAACCTTTAGCGTTTAGAACCACTTTGGGAACAAATCAACAGTATAATCAAAGGCCAGGAGGAAACCAAAACAGAAATTTCATGCACATAGTTTATATCTATTTTTAGTGCACTTTGAACCATAACAAGTACATTTATTTTTAGTAACAAAATCCACAAAAATGATAATCCAAGTGGATCCACTTCAAGACTAATGTTTTTTTAAATAGGTTTTTTTTTCCAAGTCTACAGTTGTGCATACTGATGTTTCATGGTTTATATAAAATCTTTAATTTGCAAAACAAACCTTGATTGCAAGGTACGTCCACAAAAATATGGCTTTTTAATAAGAAACCTCAGCAATGCTTGTTGGCAGCTACAGTAAAACAAGTAAAATGTTAGCAGCAAAAGAATATTAGTACCTTTTCCAAGTCTATTTTTAACACTAGTTGCAAAAAAGCCATGCTCTGGCCAGAAATTATTTAGAATACTAATTTAATATAAATATTTCATATTTGCCCAACTAAAAAAATTATTTTGAACAAAATATTATTATTATAATACAGGATTTATATAGCGCCAACAGTTTGCTCAGCGCTTTACAATATAACGGGAGACAATACAGTAACAATACAGTTCAATGCAAGAGGGATAGGAGGGCTCTGCTCCTTGTAGCTTACAATCTAGGATATGCAAAAAAAAAAACCCCACACTATACTTCCTCTAAATAAAGACACTTTATATCAGGTGTATTTAGTAAGGTAAGCTTAAAACAATTATAATTGTCACAGTAGTAAAATGTATTCACCTATCTAAGGCTTGATAATCTGCCTAAACAGGTTGCTGTCTAGTAGAAGCCTGAGTGTATCCCATCCCTTGGGGAAAGCACAGTGCAGGGACCCGCCTGAGGAGTTGAACTTCAAAGCTACAGCCCTGTGAATAGGTGACACAGAGACATGCCCAATTCCTCTAGTTCTCCATGACAATGAAGTAACTCCGCTTTGTCATCATTTAAAGATCAAAGCCTGTATGTCACTACTGCAAATACAAGAGGAAACTAGATCATTTGTAGAGATTTTATGGCTTTGTGCTTTTCTTTTAAATTTAAAGAAGAACTCTGGGATAGTGTTAATCTGTACAATAGCCATATGTGGATACATCAGCAAAACCACTTTTATGATTTTTCTTAAAAGTTAGTATTTTGTATAAAACTCAGTTTAAAAAAATCTATGAAAATTTCTTGCCCAGCTTCTTTACCTGTCCTTGTGCAAGAACAACAATTTCTTGAAATGTGTGGAAGTAGCAGTAATTGTATATAAAAACATTATTTCCTGGAGCTCTGCTTGAACATGCATGCTTTTTAAACAGCCACATTTCTGTATTTTGTGTCATTCTGGAATTTTTTTTTTCACATGTCCAGGAGTTATGAAGGCAATCAACTAATATCCCATGTCTCCTCGGTGAAGGGAAATATTCCTATGCTAGCAGTTTTTGGCTATTGTCTAAGAGCTGAGGGATTTCCTTCCCAGAAAAGTAAGGAAACAGACATTTTTAGTTTACCTTTCATTTACACCACAGTGGAATTTAAAGGCAATACAGAGCAATTCATTTCATCTGTCTTCCTAAACAGAAATGGTCTTTCTAAGAGGCCTTCTTGTTTGCTGTGTATATGTGTGTGTGTGTGTGTGTAAATACATGTGTGTGTGTGTTTATATATATATATATATATATATATATATATATATATATATATATATATATGTGTATATATATATATATATAATTTATATTTTAAATTGGATAAAATGCAAATATAATGTTATGCTAATGGTGTCCTTCACCATGTCCAAATGTGCATGCTTGGGGTCTTTCCAATTTGGGCAATTGATTTGACATACACATGGTGAATGCTTTGCTTCTTTCTACTCTACTGAAAAGGAAACCACCACTTTATTGGTTTCAACTCACATAATTATCCAAGTTGCAGGTTTCCTTGTTACTGCATATTTACATTTCCCATTTACAGTAAAGCACACCTCTCAGATTTTTGTAAATATTTTATTCTATCTTTTCATGTGACAACACTGAAGAAATGACACTTTGCTACAATGTAAAGTAGTGAGTGTACAGCTTGTATAACAGTGCAAATTTGCTGCCCCCTCAAAATAACTCAACACACAGCTATTAATGTCTGAACCACTGGCAACAAAAGTGAATACACCCCTAAGTGAAAATGTCCAGATTGGGCCCAGAGTGTCAATATTTTGTGTGGCCACCCTTATTTTCCAGCACTGCCTTAACCCTCTTGGGCATGGAGTTCACCAGAGCTTCACAGGTTGCCACTGGAGTCCTGTACCACACCTCCATGATGACATCACTGAGCTGGTGGATGTTAGAGACCTTGCGCAACTCCACCTTCCGTTTGAGGATGCCCCACAGATGCTCAATAGGGTTTAGGTCTGGAGACATGCTTGGCCAGTCCATCACCTTTCCCTCAGCTTCTTTAGCAAGGCAGTGGTCATCTTGGAGGTGTGTTTGGGGTCGTTATGTTGGAGTACTACCCTGCGGCCCAGTCTCCGAATGAAAAGGATCATGCTCTGCTTCAGTATGTCACAGTGCATGTTGGCATTCGTGTTTCCCTTAATGAACTGTAGCTCCCCAGTGCCGGCAGCACTCATGCAGCCCCACACCATGACACTCCCACCACCATGCTTGACTGTAGGCAAGACACACTTGTCTTTGTAATCCTCACCTGGTTGCCGCCACAGACACTTGACACCATCTGAACCAAATAAGTTTATCTTGGTCTTATTAGACCCCAGGACATGATTCCAGTAATCCATGTCCTTCGTCTGCTTATCGTCAGCAAACTGTTTGTGCGCTTTCTTGTGAATCATCTTTAGAAGAGGCTTCCTTCTGGGATGACAGCCATCCAGACCAATTTGATGCAATGTGTAGCACCCCACCCCTTCAACGTCTACAGCAATACTGGCAGCACCCATACATCTATTTCCCAAAGACAACCTCTGGCTATGATGCTGAGCATGTGCACTTTACTTCTTTGGTCAACCATGGCGAGGCCTGTTCTGAGTGGAACCTGTCCTGTTAAACTGCTGTATGGTCTTGTCCACCTTGCTGCAGCTCAGTTTCAGGGTCTTTGCAATCTTCTTATAGCCTAGGCCATCTTTATGTAGAGCCACAATTCTTTTTTTCAGATCCTCAGAGAGTTCTTTGCCATGAAGTGCCATGTTGAACTTCCAGTGACCAGTATGAGAGAATAAGAGAAATAACACCAAATTTAACACACCTGCTCCCCATTCAGACCTGAGACCTTGTCACATGACACTGGGGAGGGAAAATGGCATATTGGGCCCAATTTGGACATTTTCACTTGGGGGTGTACTCACTTTAGTTGCCAACAGTTTAGACATTAATGGCAGTGTGTTGAGGGGACAGTAAATTTACACTGTTATACAAGCTGTACACTCACTTCTTTACATTTTAGCAAAGTGTCATTTCTCTAGTGTTGTCACATGAAAAGATAGAATAAAATATTTACATAAATGTGAGGGGTGAACTCACTTCTGGGAGATAAAGTGTGTGTGTGTGTATGTATGTGTATATATATATATATATATAGCACAGTGGCTAAATAGTTAGCACTTCCGCCTGGCAGTACTAGGGTCGTCGGTTCGAATCCCAACCACAGCACCACCTGCCTGGAGTTTGCATGTTCTCCCTGTGCCTGCATGGGTTTCCTCCGGGTACTCCAGTTTCCTTCCACACTCCAAAGACATGCTGGTAGGTGAATTGGCTCCAGTCTAAATTGGCCCTAGTACGTGTATGTATGAATGTGAGTTAGGGACCTTAGATTGTACGCCCCTTGAGGGTTAGGGACTGATGTGAATGTACAATATATATGTAAAGCTCTGTGTAAATTGACAGCGCTATAGAAGTACCTGAAATAAATATATATATATTTTACCATTTACAGTTTTTTTGTTTTTTTTTTTTTATCTGCAATAATAGCTGAAAAAGAAGCTTTAGGCTTCTTTTACAATATCATATGTGTATTTTCTACAGGGAATGCAAGTTCTTGCACACAGAAGAGCCTGCATAAAATACATGCCTAATGTACATGCATAAAATCTGCAGATCCGTGCGGCCCTGGATGTAGTTTATCCTACTTTTTTGTACAGAGTGCATATTTTTGCTTGTAGAGGCAGCTGTGTGTATGATTACTATAGTGCTGTGTTTGGAATGCGTACAAAGCTGTATACATCGAAATGCAATAGTTTAGATGCCCGGGTGAATGACCCATATGAATGCTGTATTGTGTAATATTTTATGTCAGCCACTAAAATGTCTTTTTGACAATTTGTTTACCTTTTCTACCTTTAGTCAGTTATTGCAAGCAGTTATTTAAAAAAAAAAAAAATCATTGTGCCAATTTGTGTCCTCATCAACCCAACTTGCCCTTATCTAACTGTTATAACAGTTAACACAAACCAATTATTTTTTTTCTGCATGCATCACAATGCAGTGTCACAAGGGAATTAAAGCAGCCCTAACATAAAATGCACTCATAGCTTTATTGTACTTATGTGATATCCTTTTAATCAGCAGACCTTTATTTAATAAATAGCACAGCCCCAACTATGTACCCCAGAATATAATGTAACGTTGCATTGGGAAGAATTACAAAAAACATTTTTTTAAATTTTTCACCATTTCTTCCTAATTTACACCTAGATAAAAAAATATATCAAGAGATGATCTGTACCTTTTGTATACCCTGCTGAAAAATACTGTAATGAAATTGGATAGATTTGGATACATATTTAAAGTGGTTCTAAAGCCTCAACATATTTTACCTTAATGCATTCCCTGGATTGAGATTAAAAAAAAAATGTGTAGTATCATCATAGCCCCCTCACCCCTCTTATACTCGCCAGAGTCTTCGCTTGATCCAGTGCTTTATCCATCTGCAATTGCTCCCACTGCTGTCAGTCAAATCCTGTGACGAGGGAGCACAGGACAAGGCTGAGCCGCACTGCCTGTGTCTATGGATAGGATCAAGGTGTGCCACGAAAGGAAGAAGCTTCCTATGGTGGCACACCCAGGAGAGGAAAGAAATGGAAGTGCAGGGCCTCTCTGTGCAATTCCATTCCACAGAGGAGATGAGAATTACATGGAAAAAAATGGCCATTGGCTCCCGTTGCTGTCAGTCAAATCCTGTGACGAGTGAGAAGGGGGCAAGGCTGAGACATGCTGTATGTGTCTTTGGACGCAGGCAGCATGGGTCAGGATCAACCCTGCAGGTGTGCCATGATAGTAAGCAGCTTCCTATGGTGGCACACCAAGAAGAGGAGGAGTCAGGGGGAGCAGAGAAGAGGTCCAGGGCCACTTTGTGCAATTCCATTGCACAGAGGAGGTAAGTATAACATGAAAATAAAAGTTTTCTTTACAATCATTAAGTCCTATCTGTCTCAAAAAGGTCAGACAACACTCTGTGTGGGTCGTGCCAGGGGCCCTGCTATTGAGACCGCCCATCAGAGATTTACTTGGAAACTCAAGCAGAGAACCCAGGTAGTCAGAGATGAAGAGCCTTCTCCACCCAGATTCTTCTCCAGCTGTATTACACCTACATTAAGACACTAAGCCATTAGGTTTGTCCTTCTGTTCTGGCAGTGTCACAGGACACTGAGCATTTGGCAAGTGTGGCTGAAGTGTTGTGTGTCAGCATGAACGAGTCTAGAGGCTTTCAGAAATATTACAGGTACAAAGCTTACAACACTGAGTTAGACTCTGGCACATAGTACACTTATAAGTGAGTGTGCAACTTCACTGAGAACAAAACTAATCGAGAAACATTTTTTCCCATAGGGCCTATAAACAGTGTGTTTGGACAAGTCCAAAAGGTTTCAGCAGTTGAGCCAAGAATCTTGATAAGTATGTTTCTTTCTAATAAGAAGGGATTGTGTTTGCTTAAAATATATGTAATGTAACACCAATATCTTCTGACTGCATTTGTCACCAAACATTATACTGTTTTTGTAATAATACATTTTGGTGATACAGTTAGGTTCCTTGGAGAGTATACTTGTAATCTACACACAGCAGTTTACGGCATCAGCTTTCATGTCTGACCAAATTTTGTTTTAATATTAACATGTATGTCTATGGGTGGCAAAATAAATAATAAAAATGTCTCCCATGTTTCCTCTCTTTAAGTACACAAAAATTTGTGTTGATTTGTCCAAAATTTAGTAAACTTCCTGCCATGCAGAAATCTCAAGCAATGTAATCCAGCCCAGTTCACCACTGGACCTCAGACACCTACCCCTTTATGTTATGAAGGTGAGTAACCATGGGACAGAAGAGACACTGTGTTGTCAGCTCGCATAAAAATGCAGGCATTCACTTGCAGGTCACCAGGTTTTTTTTTTTTTGTACTTGCTATTTTTAAAAAAAAAGAGATGAAACAAGGAAAACGTGCATGTATTACAGAGATGTCATGTATGCATATTTTATTTTATTTTGCCCCAACATACACATTGGGGTTGATTTGCAAAATCTGGTGCAGCTGTGCATGGTAGCCAATCATCATCAGCTTGTTCAATTAAGCTTTGAATAAAGAAAAAACCTGGAAGCTGACTGGTTTCTATGCAGAGCTGCACCAGATTTTGCACTCTCCAGCTTTAGTAAATCAGCCCCATTGCTGGCAGTACTGATACTATCATGCAAGGTTATCTTAAAATATACTAAATCCCTAAAAATCCAATAGCATGCTGAAACAATAGAACATCAAAATGTGCAGTAGCCCATAAATCGATAATACTAGTAAGCTCAATAGAAGGTGTCTGTATGCCAACAAGAGTGAGAAATCTAAAAATACTTCAAAGATAAAATTACTACCAAAAAAATCAGGAAAATGTGTAAAGCAATTTTGTTCACATATCTTATGTAAAGAGAATGCTTATTGTCTTATATCAAACTGTCATATTTAGATTAGATACTATTTCTCACCAATTTCAGTATCATGGTAATACTCCTTTAGTCATCTTACTTAAGCCTAGTACACAAGTACCTGCTGAACTGGCCGAATTTCAATATGTCTACCGCTATCTGTTCAACAGAAGCTGGTCTAATGACTGGCTGCTGTCGAATGGCCTGATGGAAAACCAGCATTCGATCAGTGCTTGCATCCAATTGAAAGTCCCCGCTGTCAGAATACAGTAGAACAGCAGGAGAGATTCCTGCATTAATATCGCTTATATTGATGCAGGGATCTCTGTTTTTGTTTCATTCAACCCACTGGTTGAACCAAAAAAAAAACCTGTACCTATATACCCAGCTTTAGACTTTACTGTAATTGATGTCACTAAGACGCAATGAAGGTCATCTTGTGTGCTGGCAAAAAACTAGAATGAAGCCTAACAATTTCACAATTGGTAACAATGGCTGCTTCTATAGTGCACAGATGAAGGGAATATGTTAAAGAGTAACGCCACTTTTGTCGAGAAAAAAAACCCATACCCCTCTAGGTGATCTATGTAAATTGCAAACTTTGTTGCAGATTCCTCCATTTTGTTCTAAAGGAATTGCTGTTTGTCTGTGTCCATGTGCAAAGTGAGTGTGAAAATGAGTAATTATCAATCAACTGCTGCACTTGCAGGGTTCTAATGAGGAAAGTAGCAGGGTCTGAGTCCCTTTCGATGTGATTAATCCTTTGGAAGTATCTCACCTAAACTGAATTTTTTGTTGCAGAGGATGCCCAAAATCTGATTTGTATCTTAGTGCAGACTTCTGGGGAAATGACATTGGTTTAGGGTATTCCATAAACAAACTGTGTACAGGTTGCCTGCAGGTTGCAATATTACATTGAATTTTACAGAGAATTACAGTGCTGCAGACTGAAAATGAAAGGTAATTTTTAAAAACCTTCAATTACAATATGACTTATGTAGCAATTGTAAATGCTATATATATTTTTTTTATTTGCTATTTTGTTCCCTACAAAACTGGAGTTACCCTTTAAGATGCATGATACAGGATATGTAAACAAATTATATTTATCAAGGATCAGTAAACCTAAAATACAAGCTTCCCAAATGTACAGTAAACTCTGAGACCACTGTTATCAACACTTATCTAAAAGGTTGCAATTTTCCCTAGCATAGTTGATTTAACCCATGGGAAGTTTGTTCATCCAGTACTGAACAGTAGATGTAAATCATTGGTAATGACAGACTTGGACGGCTACTCTTATATGATTGCCCAGTGTATGGTGAATGTAAAGCAGATATTAATCCAAGATCAAAAATGTAATATATTGCAGCTTACAGTTTTTAAATGTGTTGGCTGCTTTTGTTTTCAGACTTTCTTTTTCAATTTACTGATCCTGCCAGAGACACAATCTGTCCTAGAGCAGTGGTTCTCAACCTTCCTAATGCCGTGACCCTTTAATACAGTTCCTCATGTTGTGGTGACCCCCAACCATAAAATTATTTACCCAGTAATTCTAATTCATGAGTGTTGTTTTACCTCCAATACTGCTGCTTTCAACACAGTAGCTGCTTTTAACAGAGTAGCTGCTTTCAACACAGCAGCTGCTTTCTACACAGTAGCTGCTCTTTACACATCGGAAATATGTGTTTTCTGATGGTCTTAGGGGACCCCTGTGAAAGGGTCGTTCGACCCCCAAAGGGGTCACGACCCACAGGTTGAGAACCACTGTCCTAGAGTGACAATGCACACTCTGCTTAAAGGGGGACAGCAACGATCTCCCTAGCACTACAGAACACCTCCCCATCCCCTCATCCCAAAACTATTGGGGGTTGTTCTGTAATCCACAAGGAGACCTGACAACAATAACAATACTCTGAGGTGAGAATACAACGTTATCTGCCTACAATATTTCTAGCACGATTAATAGGTATTTTCTTGCACTTCTTGAACAGACATAAACAAAACATCTTCAATGGATAACAGACCAAAAGTAGCAAATAGAAGTTAATTGTTAGTAATTTTACAGTGTATTTAAACCCTAGTCACAGTTTAAATCTTAGCATGAGGCCACGTAGTACATTATAAAGACTCTTATCACAGTACAAGAACTTTATCTTGGTTATTTTGAATTCCGATAAACTCAAGAATCATTGTATTTGTATCCATAAATGTTTTTTTTTTATTTTATATATAAAACTTGCTTTCAATTTAGGTTTGCTGGCCTTTTGAACTTAAAAACCTGAATGTATACACTCAATCAACCTCTCAACATGACCTTGCAGTTAACACATATTTGTTTAATAAAAAAATGATAAAAAAGCACATAAATCAACTGAAAGATTAATTCACATAAATTAGGTGAATAGACAGTGACATGGGTACTTTTAAAGAGCAGATATGTACAGTCGATTGAACAGTGTTTACTTTCGGCCATTATAGTGTTAAGATTTTTTTTTTTTTTAAATGATTGACTTGTTACTATACATTGCATTGATTGAACTTTTAACAGTAAAAAAAAAACCAAAAACAAATAAAATAACTAAGCAAAGCGCATCCTCCAGGGTGTACATGTATTCCATAATTTTAACCAATAACTTTTCAGCCACCTTACACAAGAGTGCAACACATTAGATGGTCTTTGCTGAATAATGTTGTTAAAAATGGTGTGCAAACTTCAGCTGTTCCCATTAAAAAAAAAAAACTGTGAAAGTACTAGTCGAGTCAAGTGGGACCTGAAAATCCATTCTTACCTCTGAACATAGTACATTTAAAGATATATTGTGGCTCACACAGTAGACAAGTGTTTATGCAGAGTATTGTGCTAGGCAAGGAATGTAGCTAAAAGAATTGACATTTTGCCACAGGGAAGTTGCTTAAAGTTTTGTGCTGGGGTGGACCGAGGACAGTTGGGAGGATGGAAAAGGGGACTGGGGATTGATTGCCGTTAAAGGGTAGATACTGTTGTGTAGTAGGTCACCATATGAAGATCCTACAGGGGCTGCTGAAGCCAAATGTCTATAGAGCTGATGAGAGTTTGTGGAGTTAGTTAGATATTGTCTTTGCATCATCAAGGAATGAAGGGCTAAGGGTTGCATTAGTGGTGAAAGCACACTCTGGTTTTTCAAGTACTGTAGTGGATGGGAGTAGGCAGCTGGTATATGTGTGCCGAGGCCACCACATAAACTTGCTGGGTAGATTCCAGGAAAAATTGGAGTGGACAATGGATATTTGTGACTTTCCATCATACTAGAATGAATGTCATGAACAGATTTGCTGCTTTCACCCTCTTGGCCAGTAAAGCACTCTTTCCCTGGTATTTCCTTTGACACATTTAAAGGGGACACAGCTCGTATTTTTTTCTCACTGATAGGCCCTTCTAGATCATCTAAGCTTCTTTTCAATGGCCGTAAAGCTCCAAAGTTCTGAGGACTGACTTTGCCAACTGTGATTGGATGAACAGGGCCCTCCATCTTCCTCACATTTTCATGTCTTACACTGTGTGTCTTTAATGACCTGTGAACAGACTCATGGTGTCTTTTTGATATTGGAATTGTCATTGGTGAAACCCTACAGGCCTTTGGATTGCAGTCTATTCCCATACTCTTGTTGTTTGGGACCTGAAACGGACTTTGAGTTTTGCTTTCTTGATGCACCAACTGATGAGAGAGGTTAGATCCTGATATTTTGGCTGTGTGCTTGTGCATAGATTTGGGAAGGCTCAAATCAGTTGGTTGGTCATCCATATGATCAGTTACATTCTGTTTTTCCTGTTGGTGCAAAGAATGATGATAGTGAAGCTTCTCATGATGTTTATTGGGAGAGGACATATTTTCAGATTCTCTATACAGTTCCCGAGGATGATACTTTGAAGGATGTTCATTATGAAGATGATGTTCTGTTTGTCGGTAAAGCCTATGTAGATGAGGTGATGAGTAAAATTCCAAGAAGTTGGAGTGCTGTGAAGCTCTCTTCTCAGCCATTTGCTCTTTATGTTCAAGCATACTGGACTTTAAGGAATATGACTCTGCAAGGACACTCTGTTGGTGCTTTGCAAAGTCAGAGCGGTAAGAGTCAGCTTTGTTTATGGTACTGATTTTGTAAGGGTCATTCAAGCTCTTTTTATCATCTGATGTTTTATGCTTAAAACTTTGAACGTGTTGTATCACTGATGGTCTGTTGACCAGCATGGTTTCAGAGTTGGATGCTGGATGGGGTTGTACTAAAGGTGGGGATATTTCCGTTTTGGAGTTTAATTTTTTCTTGCTAATTAAGGGTGGGGGTGAACCATAGGGGTAGCTTCCAGATTGCGCAGCTCCACTAACTTGTGATAAAAGCTTCTTTTTTGCCAAAGGGGACATAATTCCTGGGTTTCCCCTTGAGTACAACAAAGGTGTATAGGTGAAAGATGATTCTTCACTTAATGATGACGATGTGTCCTTCTCTTTCAGCACATCCAGAGTTTGCACTAAGTACACTTTAGGATTCTGCTTTAGTGCATTTTGTAAAATGTTACTGTCCAGAGGATTCTTCAGGTCCTCAGAGACCAACGGGTCTACCTTTACGGTGCAATTTGCAATATAATCTGGCATGTCAGGCAGTTTTTCATCTTCTATGTGGTTTTCATGTGGAACCTGTAGCTGAACTGTGGGAAACATATTGAAATGTCCTTCTTGGGCGTCCATTTCAGATGGCTCTGATAATTCTTGTTTGCTTTGCTCTTGTTTTATTATGGTTGAATTTTCGATTGTCATTTGTGGTTGTTCATCTGCCGGACTAGAGTTAATCTCTTTTACTACATGAGTGAATGAGTCAGCGGGAATAGGTTCAGAGTGCATTTTATCTTCATTTTTCACATGGCATGTGTCAGAAATAGACTCCTGTACTTGTTCTTTTTCTTCTGTTAAATCAGAACACTCTGCAGATGGCTTGGTCTCATCTGAATCATAGACAATTGACACACCTTTCTCTTCTACATCAAGGTGATTCTCCTCCACTGGTGAAGCCTAAAAAAACAAATACATGCCTTTAATAATGTTCATGTAGATAGCAGATTTGAAATGAATGGTAATTTTGATTTGATTTTTTTTTTTTTGCAAGCAATAACTTTAAAGCCAACTTTGCTTGTAATGTGAACCAGGATTAAGTTCAGGTCACAGAACAAACGTTATATGCTTACTTACAGGCCCAGTATATGCTGCATAAAAATACACTGCACTGCCAAGGTGCTCTTACAGTCCGAAGCCACAATTAGAGGAACTACTGAAAGGAATGAGGACCACAGTGTCCTAAAGCTGCAGCCTACAATTTCAAATGTAAGCAATTTCCATTTTGTCTAGAGAAGAATTTGTATACATTTTCAGTAACATAATTTAACTTTTTTTTTAGTCAGAATATGTAGCCAGCAGGTAATGCACATGATGTGGTTCTTTACATGCTATATTATTACTATGCTGAGAATAGCTTCTGATTTGATCCCCTAACCTCTACATAGCACACACAACTTAACGAGTCAGGACACCCTGATCACAAATAATACCAAAAAACTATTATTACATTTGTGGACATTAAAAGAAAACGGCAATAGGTTTTAGCCATTTTTATTCAAAACCACTAGGCTTCACACAATTGTTGAACATCAGTTTTTGGGTATCCTGTACCCTTTAATTTCAAACCTACAATCACCCTAACAGTTCTGGAATTGTGAAATAAATAAAGCTTCTCTTAATTATCACATTTGCCAATGACCATTCAAGCTAGCTCTGCAAGTTAAATAACCAAACTGACCAGTGTATAAATAAACCTGTTGTGAAAATTGCAGATCATGAAAGACTTTTTTTCTTTTTGCTG
This sequence comes from Staurois parvus, assembly GCF_062004578.1. Classification (NCBI taxonomy): domain Eukaryota; kingdom Metazoa; phylum Chordata; class Amphibia; order Anura; family Ranidae; genus Staurois; species Staurois parvus. The sequence goes on along the minus strand of NW_028318099.1, from coordinate 7,444,207 downwards.
ACAATGTAACGTTGCTTGACTTGGGTTTGTATTAAGTTCAGCTTTATTTATGAATTCTATGTCCCAAGGATATGAATTTCTTCATACTGATATACCACAAACTGAAATGTTTACCTAATGGTCATATGGGTACTTGAGTCAGCATTACAAAAATATCCATGGCTAGCTACTCAAAACACTAGATCAGCTAAACTTTACAATAGTTTTAAGAAATCTGCCATGTGAATTGGTGGGAGAAGTTTTGAGTAACATTTCAAAAGAAGAAAAACCATAGTATCCCTACAGAGAAAAAAAGAAAAACAGTAGTTTCCCTATTAAAAAAAAAAACAAAAAACAACCTGCTCAAACTAAAAACTGAGGATGTCACCCACAAATGCAGCAATTTTGTCTTACAGTTAAAACTCTTATTTACCACTTGCTACAATGCTATATAATACATATGGTCTAGTTAAAAACTGTGTATGGGTAATAAATAGAATAACACAAATTAATGGTGTTGGCTAAATAAATCTATATTTGTATCACAGTCTAGAAGTATGAAGATATTCACTAGCTAAACAAGAGTCTCAAGTTTAGCAAAGGTACAAAGTGTTCTGCTATGGTACATTTTAAGTTAACGTATAGGTTCTCCTTTTGTAACATGTTACACCCATATTTAGGGTGTAACATGTTACAGATGCACCAGCATCCGCATCCCCCCCAAATCCCCTGTTTTTGACAGCGAGTAAGGGATCTTCTCCCCCCTTCTCACTAAAAAAAAATGCGGGGTTCTGCCCGCCTGGCCGGGTCATTTATTCAGTGTATGTGAAAACTACAAGTACCAATAGCCTTTCTAGCTGTCAACTTGCAGTTGTCAATGAACTATCAGGGCGCTTTTGAGCACTCAAGGTAGTTCATTAAGCTTCCAGTCAGTGTGTAACTGCCTGCCCATATCAGAGGTATGAGCAGACAGCTACATAGACAGTCTTGTAGGACTGTGTAATTGCACCTATGATCTGCTGATCTTGGGTGCAATGCTTTATGGTCTCCTATATAAAAAAAAAAACATTTTAAAAGATATTTTTATCTGCAAAAAAATGTGCATTTATTATTATTTTTTTTTTTTTGTGAAGGTGAACTTATCCTTTTAATAGTAAGTCTTTTTGCAATAGGGAAATGTCTTATGAATTGGGGTTCTTTCCCAAAGGAACATGACACATTGTCATTTCTTGTCTGCAGCAGTCACAAATTTAGACCTCCTAGTCCCATTCATGTTGTCATATTCAGCAATACTTTAGTTTCAGTGGGTAAATTCCTGAACACATTCATTACAGGGATCATGTATCTCTATAGCTGACAAATCGACTTGGACTAGTTTGTGAACATGACTTTGCAAGAATTCTTGTCCCTGTAGCAACCAATTTAACTTCATGGCAATCTGATTGGTGCAATGGGTCAGTCTAGACCCAATGAGCTCTGCTCTTGTAAGCATAGAGGAAGGGTATAATAAAAGAGGTATGTGATCATGACCTATAAGAGAAAAACTAGTGATAACCTTGCATTATCTAAATATCACCAATTAAATGTTCAAATATTAAACATTTTCCATTATACCTTTAGAAATGTTACTACAGACCAAATGTGTCTACTAATTGAAAAGGAGTCTAAGTATCTGTACAGTTAGAATAGCAATATAGTTTGGCTTTTGATTCAAGTCTGTTTCATACAGCATATTTGATAAGATCGGTGTTGGCAATTCTTGCTATTCATTCCATTATGTCGTGATGTAACCTCTGACCCCAAGGGTCATTGGCCCATTCTATCTGCAGTACTGCAGCCTGACAGGCCTAACAATGGCTGCGGTCTTTCCCTTGTGAAGCCATTTTAAATCATTGTGTAAAATCTTATTATTTTCTCTTCTCCCTTGATGAGATATCATAGACTGAGCAACATAAAGAAATGTATTATCTAAATACTGTACCGCTGGTCATTACTTTCAAATAAATAAAAAAGAGCTAATGATTCATGTCTGTTTTGATGCTGTCATTTTCACATTGCATCCTTTCAATTCCCTTGTCTTTTAATATTTTTAACAGATAAACTTTTTTAAGCCATGTATTCACTGTTCTCTATTCTTCTCCCTAATAACAGCTCTTTTCACTCAGAATGCCATCATTAGTTGTTTAATAAGTATTGCTTTATCAGTGGTCTCTAGAGCTTATTCAATTACATGAGAATACCAGACTGGTGAGCAATGCTGGAGAAAGAGGGGGGTGGAATTAAGTAGTATTTAAAAATAAAAATCGCCATTTGTTTCTCTTCAATAGCAGCTCTTGTGATTTTTTTTTTTTTTTTTTTTTTTTTTAAATTGACACCTACTATGTTGTTTTTTTTAATCCACAATTTAAATTATATATTAAGGATTGCTCAGATTAAGTGGATACACATGCAGAAGAGTGAAACAAAGTTTAAATTTGGGTTGGTGAGTAATTACCATACAGACTATTAATTAAACGATTATTAATGTAAAACTTCGAAGAGGAGACTATGGTTTAATATATAAGACTTTTTTAGATTTGCTTTACAAATGTCATAGTTTTGTTCTGAACAACCCAGCAAGAAAAGAATCATTTGAATTAAAAGGCCTCTTTGTTGCTCAAAGATTTGAAACACGCTCAAAGCAAAATGTAAATAAAACATTACCATTAGGGACAAAAGCTAAGAGGAATAAGTTTTATTGCTTGTTGCCTAATAACCCTTTCATTGCCAGAGCTTTTTTTGTGTGTGTGTAGGAGGGGTGGGTGGGTGTGTGGTTGTGGAAGAGGGGGGTTGCACATATTTAAAAAAAAAAAATAATAATTTTAGGCCTGAAGATTACTGCAAATCCCCAAACATAATATATTTTCTGAAAGATGGCTGGGGTATAAAATAGTGGTAGTTCCAAATTTATTTCTCACATGATATTTGCACAACGACTTATCAAGTGCAAATTTTCAGTAAAAATACCCTAAAGTCCATTTTTGGTACAATATAAAAGAGGATGCAGTGAGTAAAGAGATACCCAACATGTCTAGCTTTAACATTTCATGTGTACCCTATATTTTCCATAATGCTTTAAAAGCCCCATACAGGCCATCACTTTAAAATTACCCGTGAATTTTGAACTTAATTATTATTATTATTTTGTTTTTTTTAGAGGGGTTCTAAGTGCTTTGGTGTAACTTCGTTTAGTGAACTTTTTAGTGAAAAAAAAGTGTAAGAGTATGAAATAAATCCTTTTTGACAGGTTCTCTTTTTAATGAGACATTGGGGTCTTTAGGACCCCTGATATCTCACCTACCCTTCTTTGACAACAGAAACGGAAAGTGATGTTACATACATTACTTCTGGGTTCTTCATAGCTAGGAGAGATCATGTGCTAATCTCCATCATCTCCACCTGGAGAAACCCACAGGTGGGACAGCAGAGCCTGGGAAGCATAGCGGGGGGAGGGTCAAAGTTCTAGGGGGTCACTGAAAGTGATCAGGTGGTTGTACAGCTGCCTGATCACTTTCATAAAAAATCCAACAGCTTGTGTGTAAACAGCCACGGGTATGAGAGTGTCTCTGTGTATATATTTTTTTATATATCTAGGCAAGTGCTACCAGGGCTGAAAAATCTGAAAAAAGACATGTAAAGTATCTTTATGGCTGGTGACTATATATTTAACTTTAGCAATACACTTACGGAACATGCAGATTGCTGGAAGCATTTGATGAGCAGTTGCACATATGTTATTAAACCATTACATAGAGTAATTTAGATGTACAGTATTTCACAACAAACATCTGTCCCCTTTCATTGTTATCTGACTGTTTGGTTTACTCTGGCCAGCCTGTTTGTGGACCAAACTCTACAGCATATTTGAATTCTACATACAGAAAATCCCTGGAATTATAACAAAAATATGGGGCTGTAATCAACCTAACAAACACTTGAAATTATCTTTTCTATTTTCTTAAATTCTGTGCCTGTGTGCCGAAATAAATCAGAGGTAGCAATGAAACCTTTTGTTATGTAACATCTTAAGTGTCATTGTCCTTCCTTATACAAATGTTTGTTGTGCTGCTTAATATGAACCCATATTTATCTTTGCTGCTCACGACTGTCATTACTTACTATACATCTACAATTTTTCTCAGACGTTCCTTTGAGCAATCAAGAATAGTCTACTTAAGATGAGGTTTTAAGAACATGATGAACTTTAGAATAAAGAATGCATCTTTTAAAGATTTATCTTCTACATCTGTATTCAATGTTCTGAAGCAAATTAAACATCCCCTTCACTATTCACATGCTAAGAAAACATCCTATGTTAAGTGCAAACGTTTCATGCCCATGAAAGGAATTGCTATCTCTTCACAAGCATACACAGGGTCACATGATTAGCCTCCTTTAGAAGAGATTTCATTCACGTTAAAATAAGAACACTCAACTTGGTAATAAAGTAAACATCAGAGAATCATCTTTTCTTTCAAGTTGGACAACACAATTGTTCAAGTGTATGCCTGGAGTTTGCATTTTCTCCCTGTGCCTGCGTGGGTTTCCTCTGGGTACTCCGGTTTCCTCCCACACTCCAAAGACATGCTGGTAGGTTAATTGGCTCCTGTCTAAATTGGCCCTAGTATGTGTATGTATGAATGTAAGTTAGGGACCTTAGATTGTACGCCCCTTGAGGGTTAGGGACTGATGTGAATGTACAATATATATGTAAAGCGCTGCGTACATTGACGGCGCTATATAAGTAACTGAAATAAATAAGTGTGTATATACATATAATACGTGTATAAGTATTTTTCTTTACCCCAAGACAAAAATTACCATATTTTTTGCTTTATAAGACGCACTTTTTTTCCCCCAAAAAAGGGGGGAAAATGTCAATGCGTCTTATGGAGCGGCCGGTCCGGTATTTCCACCGCGGCCGTGTCAGAATGCCGGACGCTCAGCTCTGCAGCAGCACCTTCCCTGTTCCTCGGTCCAGCGCTGCACAGTCTTCCCGCGCCAGCTTCCTTAGTGTAGGATCTTGGCTTGACAGCCGGGTGCCCAATGCACATGCGCGAGAAGCGCTGTACTTTGTGAATGCTACAGCATCTTCTGGGACACATGACAGGTCCCAGAAGGCGTCGGACCAATCACAAAGCGCAACGCTTCTTGCACTGGGCACCCGGTTGTCAGCCGGGTGCCCACACTAAAGGGAGGACAACTCCGTGGGAGTGGGTACCTGTCAAATTCAGGTACCCACTCCCCCTCCCCCTCCCCAAAGGTCAGCGGTCTATTAGTCATCTCCTGCACTGTGTCCGCAGTCTCTGGTCATCTCCTGCACTGTGTCCGCAGTCTCTGGTCATCTCCTGCACTGTGTCCGCAGTCTCTGGTCATCTCCTGCACTGTGTCCGCAGTCTCTGGTCATCTCCTGCACTGTGTCCGCAGTCTCTGGTCATCTCCTGCACTGTGTCTGCAGTCCATTGGTTCAGAATATTTTTTTTCTTGTTTTCTGCCTCTAAAACCTAGGTGCGTCTTATGGAGCGAAAAATACGGTAACTTTTAAACCTTTGCAGTGTGTGGGGGTCCCACTTGTATGGTACATTTTTCTTGTGCCTGGAGTTGGGCTTTAATCATGGGGTGTGAGTATCAATATGTTTTGCAAGTGTAACATCACAATATAAACACATTTTGTGGATTTTGTTTTTCTAATGGCATTAATTTACACCACGTCATTACAATTTTTACCTCATCCAATTACCCACTGATGAGACAGACTGCTAATCCAAGAAATACATAGAGAATATTATCTCCATATCCCAATTTATTGAACTAAGATGTCAAATACATATTGGTTTGATTCACTACAAATATTTGAACTTAAAAGCTATATGGAGGGATGAGGACTTCTTGCTATGATGCAATATGTTTTTTTTTTTTTAACTACATGGACTTGTGTCTTTTTTCAACCAGATTAACTATGCAACAGTGCATTTAACATTTTAATTTAGCAATAAAAAAAGATGGTTATTTGTTAAAAAATAGATACTCACCTAATACTTATATAGTGATATACTGTGTTTAATTGAAACATATATACTCCTCTTGTGTGCATTTCTCAGTTAGCTGTTTGTCAGCTTTGAGTGCCAGTTCAAATCAGAATCACACTGGATCCCACCAAAAGTAGTGCATGCACTACTTTTAAAAATGCACTGTGTCCGGATCATATGGTACTGTGGTGTCATGTGGTCTGGTGCAGGTAAATACAGTACATTTTCAAACTGTATGTGGGGGGAATCATTAAGATTCCATTGACATCTGCAGCAGATCGCACACCCAGTTCTTTTTAAACACAGTGGAGGAAATGTGCATGGAATGCGGGTTTCTCTCCTGAACATGCCCTAAAACAGGTGTCTCATTTTGCTCTGAAAACTTGCATATGAACGTTCCAAAAAGGCTAGATAGTTCCGGAACCACAGGTGCATTGGTCAAAATCCTACTGAATTATTTGATATGTTAATTAAAATGGGATATAAAAAAAGACAACATATACCAAGCATGCATATCTTCTTCATCACCAAATAGGACTGTATTCAGTGACAGAAATGTATGAATACTTAGAAAAGATATTACAAAAAAAAAATAACTACTACAGTAAGGTTTAAAAGTTTTTGGTTTTTTTAACCAGAGGCCTACTTTAAACATCATACAGTTTGATTAATTATCCCTTACAGGTGTTTCCTCTCTTTTCTGTAATGCAAGACTTAAACCAAGATCCATAAACAAGATTTATTTGCCCTTTCTTTTCAGAAATGATTTTTCTCTGTAACCTTTCTCATTCATATTGAGAGCACAGCCAGTACTTGGCTGTATACTGTTTAACTGCTATGCTATTATTTATAAATGTACATTACATTTTGTACAAAATAACACCGAAATGAAATGTCATTTTCTGTCAAATATAATGACTAAAAAAAACCATAATGTAACACTAGCTGTCTCCTACTGTTTAACAGTTGATGCTACAGGCTGCTTTTGCTAGAAACTGCTGAAGCCTATATGCCTGGTTAGAAACACCCTCATGAACCCAGGGTATATGTTCTGCCCATAGTAATCAGATTATGTAAAGGAAAATGTTTAATTTGAGGAAGAAGCCATCATCTGGTTTAGCCCCCTCCTCTAACTACTGTATTATGCATCCCACACCCTTTGGTCTTTTAGTCACAAGTAAGTCTTGGGGGGGGGGGGGATATTACCCATTATACACATCAACATGACAATGCATGTTGGGCAGGGGCTTCCAATGGGCCTTGGTGCAGAGCATTAGAGTAGTCTGTTCGAATCTCAACTACAACGCTACCTGCCTGAGTTTGCATGTGCTCCCTGTGCCTGCGTGGGTTTCCTCTGGGTACTCCAGTTTCCTCCCACACTCCAAAAACATGTTAGTAGGTTAATTGGCTCCTGTCTAAATTGGCCCTAGTATGTGTATGTATGTATGAATATGAGTTGGGAACCTTAGCTTGTAAGTTCCTTGAGGACAGGGACTGATGTGAACGTACAATTTACACTCACTGGCCACTTTATTAGGTACACCTGTTCACCTTTGTAAACCCAAACTGCTAATCAGCCAATCACATGGCAGCAACTCAATGCATTTAGGCATGTAGAAATGGTGAAGACTTACTGAAGTTCAAACCGAGCATCAGAATGAGGAAAAAAGGGCACTTAAATGATTTTGAACGTGGCAAAGTTGTTGGTGCCAGACAGACTGGTCTGAGTATTTCAAAAACTGCTGATCTACTGGGATTTTCATGCAAAACCATCTCTAGGGTTTACAGAGAATGGTCCGAAAAAGAGAAAATATTCAGTGAGCGGTAGTTGTCTGGACGAAAATGCCTTGTTGATGTCAGAGGAGAATCAGAAAATTAGTTGCTGCGACTTTCAGATGGTAGGGTCAGAATTTGGCATAAACAACATGAAAGCATGGATCCATCCTGCCTTCTATAAACAGTTCATGCTGGATGGTAGTGGTGTAATGGTCTGGGGGATATTTTCTTGGCACTAGCAAGGTGTACCTAATAAAGTGGCCGATGAGTGTAAATGTAAACTGCTGCGTAAATTGTTGCCACTATATAACTACCTTTTAATAATACAATAATCACTACCTTACAAAACTGAAATGTAACTTTCCCACTATCTTGATTGATTGAAATCACTTTACACAGATCATAATGTTCCAAATTGTGTTGGAATTAGCCATATTCCATAGCAGCTGAACTCCATGTATAGATATCCTATTTTCCTCAACAGCTGCAGAGTTTTGTCAGGATCAGAAGTTACAAATTTGAATTGCTCCCAAATTGCCACGTTTGTTACTTATATGATTAAAGGGAATCAACAGTTACCTCTGCTTCCTCAGCTTTACCATCAGAATCCTTTTCTTTCTTTGTCTTTGAACCTTCATACTTCACCCCTTTTTTGCTGCACATTTTGTTTTTTGCCTCCACGTCTGGAGAATTGGTATCAGGTTTCCGAGGCTTCACAGGAGGTAGTGGCTTGTCCTCCTCTCCTTTGAGAAACCTTTCATACGGCAGGATTAATCTATAGATTGAAGCAAAAAGATTAGTTACCTCATTCATATATGTGAAGAGTTATTGTACATACACTTCAAAGTATTTCCCCATCCTGTAATCGCCTGGGATTGTTTTGCTTCATTTTAATGGAAATATTTAATACTAAATTATTTTGAAATGTCCAATTTTTCTCTTCACAGGCAAACCAAGTACAGACTGAATGTATGCAATGTGTAAAGAGGATAGCTTGTGTTTGGACCACTGATTCAAATGAAGGTAAGATTCACTTCTTTTATCAACGTAAAAAAAAAAAAAAAAATCACTCCTGTTTAATTTATGTACACATGATTGGCTATTCAAAGTGAACTAGGCTACAATTCATTTAGTGAAGATTCTCAACTCCCTTAGTAAATTAACCCTATAGTATTTAAACAATTAGTGGGTCTCATTTTTTAACTTGTATGTGTTATTCCAGAACATTTGACCAAATCATTGGCAGATATAGACTGCAAAAGGCCTCTGAACAAGTAGGCTGTTTTGGCGCTTTCTTTTGACATGTAGCATCCTTTGATCAAGCATACTGCTAAGGAGTCACCTAGATGAAGTTCATCAGTCAGTAATGCTTATATCCACAAGCACAGCTGTTCATTTGTCTTTATTGTAAGACCTCACTAATCACAACACCAATCATTCATTTTCTGCTCTCATCAGCATCACCAACACCTATCCAATCCATACCGCCTGTTACATCACCAGCACCAATGTTAATGTCTACCCTTGTTACATCATCAAGACCATGCTAATTAAATGCTATGCCACATCTCATCAACAGGCAAATATTCTTTTGGTTTGGTCCCCCTCCAAACTTTATAAACAAAGGGCCAATTTACTGTCATCCAGACTTTGAGGGGGCTGGACTGTGGCCAGTGAGAGTAGAAAATGCCCTGGGATCAATGGGGGGGTAATCCATGCCCCATCATTGGTATCAGTGGGGGAAATAGTGCCTTGTATTGGTGGGAGGAATAGTGCCCCAAGGGCTGAATAAAAGAAAGCAAAGGGCCACATTCAGGCCGCAGTGTGGAGATCACTGCCCTATAATAATGCCCATATGTTTATCAATAAAACAAAGATGCCTCCTTCTTTGTGAACACCTGGAAGCATATGTGGTTCCACTACACTTACAGGATCCTCTTATTCTTTTGTAAATCTGCTTTAGAATAATTATAGCTGACTTTGAAAATCAGATTGACTGATAGGACTTGTCAAGAGATGTGGTTCGCATTACTGATCAGCTTCTGAAAATGCTAGCTGTCTGATTATTGCTGAAATTACCAAGTACAAGTATGCAGCAAGTGGAGTCAAGACTTTTCATCTCCATTCTTATACCAGGTTCAGTAACCAAAAAAATGACTAAAGCCAAAAGGATTAACATGACAAAGACAAGCTGCATTTTCAGGAATGGAGCCTACACATATCTAAAACAGGTTTATATTACCTTATCTCAGATATTCTAAATTACATCCAGTGTATTATAAAAATGTCTAAATATTCCAGATAACACACTGTAATCCATAAAACAAGGACAATAACATCTGAGAATAATAGGTTTTCTCACATCATCATCCAAAACGTAAGGAATAAAAAAAATTGTACAAGCACCACAATAGGATTTCCAACATAACATGTGCTGATCACAATTAAACATTTTTTTTTTTTTTTTACAGGCAACTGAAATCTCTGACAAATAGATGACACATCAAACAATGTTCTTTTTTATAATCTGTTTTGCAGTCCTTACTTCTTGATCTTAAAGGAGAACATAACTGTGTTATAATTAGAAGAGATGGATTATATTACATTCTCAGTTTCAACTTCAATGATGATCTCTCTCTTTTTCTTCTGCCTCCAAATGCATTTGCCATGATTAATGACTCACTGTAGGATTAATGCACAACTCAGCGACTTCAAAATATGAGTGCTGCTATAGAGAACATTCTGTTGTTTTAAAGACAAATTAATTTAGTGGAAGTAAAGCTCTGCTAACATTTTAGCCATTTTTGGAAGTGTGTTTTCGCTTAAAGTATATTGTCTAGGCAATCTATAAAAAGTGCATGGATAGCCCAACATCATTATCTCTCATTTACCAAAACTTTTAAGGATAAAAACTTTTTTTGGAATCGTTTTAAAGTAGTCATGTTATTGTCTGCCCCCCCCCTGCCACCTCTTCATGCAGACACTTGCATCACACTCGTCACAAGGAGGAGGTGCCCTTCTCCCTGCTATGTCACCCAGTTGACATGAAGAAGAGTGAGAGTGTGTGGGGGCGCTGGTGACTTCGTTGTTAAAACTAAAGAAGGGTGTTTGCAGCTTTGTCACCCCCTAAAAAGTGCTGCAGAAGGGGACATTTTGGTAGAATCAACAAGAAGTTGGAGATGGAAGGGGAACAAACAGTTGAGTGTATGAAATATTTTGCCTGAACATACACTTAATAGGTTTATCAAAAGAGACGTACTAGCATGTGAGCCTACTATATAGCACCTGACAGAGTACAGAGGATGGGCCTGGAACATCTGAATCACCTACATTTATACCAAAAGATCATGGGCTCCTCTAAATTATGTGCTGTCATTGCATTGTGTATAGAAAATAGACCTTTTCTTCCCAACATTTTTTTCTGTTACTGGGTTTTTTTTTTTAGCCTTTTCTTTTTTTAAAGTTTACTTTCTGTAGATACCATAAACATTTTGGAAATACACATGGTGTTTATTCTTTCTTGAAAGGAAATATCCTGGAATCCTTGAGACATACATTAAACTGTATGTCAATGCAAAAAAAAAAAAAAAAAAATCATCTCAGCACAAGGATAGCCTTGTGAGCAAACCAGCAATGGTAAAACTCATCAAGGGAAGGTTGGGTTTGGGTGGAGACATCAATGTATGCAGTCTTTAAAAAAAAAAAAAAAAATCAAATACAAAAAGAGCTAAGCTTTGGAGTGCAGCTTAGAATTTGTACTTTGACAGAGTGGAGACTGTGGCAGCCAGCACCCCTGTGCATGAAGCTTAAAGGGCATTTATGCTAGGTCTACGACACTTGGCATTCTCTCTGTAAAGCTAAACACGTGCTTTACTGTCCCAGAATCTATATACAACAAGGGTCAGAGAATGATCACGTTGAAGGCTTTTACTAATGTATGTAACATTTAATAGTTATAGGGCAGCTACATAATCCTGCTAGAGCAGGCAATCCTGGGTCCTTAATGGCTTTGCGTGGGGCTAGTAGCATGCAGTTACATTCCTGCTTTACGTTACAGAAAGAAAAAAACGTTATTGACAAAACATGTATTCCACACTCACATACTGTAGGCACATTTTGGAGTGGTTTGAATCATAAGATCAATGTTTTAGAGCAGCTCAACAAGTGTGATAAAGCAGTATCTTAGGACAGCGAGCTCTGAAAATAAAATTCATTAACAGAGCATGCTCTGACATCGCATGTGCTAAGAGACGAGAATAATGTTCTCTAGCCCAAGGATTGGCAGCTCGCCAGTAATGAAGCTAAACAGAGCCCATGGGGAATATTCATCCTCAGATCCCATTACAAACTGAGTTTAAACATGTTACAGCTGCTGAAATTGTAAACTGTTCCCTCTATGAAGGCTTACCAAAATAATATATGGCTGCCAAAGACCTGCCTCCTGCTGCAATATTACAGCTAATGTTTACATAATAAAGATGGGGAAAAAAAGGCAGAATATGGCAGATGATTACCGTAACTGTGCTGCTGCCAGAATGGCTATAATAACGCAATCTATGGGACTACTGCCAGTGCAGATCTACTGCTTTGCTATACATGCTCTGATAACTGTGTATATATAATTTTCATAGGAATGGAACACGAGAAGTTGTAGTAAATTCTTTTCTCTGTAACACACACACAGTGCAAACAAATAACCCACAGATACTTACGGGGCTATTCCCACTGAACAATACACACATGCTGGGTGTGTGCCTGGTTAACATGCACTGCTTTATTTTATTTGAATGCTTTTTTTTTTTTTTTAACTACTGAACTAAAGCCATAGGACATAATGCAAACTACTCTGTTCTTGCACTGGGAAATGCCAAAGTGAAAAAGCACTTACTATGGCCAAAACAAAATGAATGCCTGTTGGTTACTATGGACTGCTGTACTTTGCTCCTTGTCTATTGAATAAATCAGATAGTGAATTGCTGAGTACTGCTACAAAATATACCGGTTCACATACTGACAAACCTATACATGCTTGTCTGAGGGCAAATAACTGGAATAAAGTCCAATACACTCTATCCGTTTTTTATTTCTGCAACCCTGCGAGCTGATCGAAAAAAAAAAAACCTGCCAGATCGCTGTACGAACACAAGCGGTGTTAGTATAGCGATGTCCCCCACTGCGCTATTGTATTCTGATTGGCAGACCTTTTTCGGTCATGCCCCTTTGACAGAAGCCGGCCCAGGATGCTGTACACATGGGATGAATGTCAGTCATTTTCTGTTGAACAATAATCAGCCTGTGTATATGGGGCTTAAGTCTAAAAGATCAGGAGAGCTCAAAGAAAAACTCTAGCCCAGGGGTCTCCAAACTTTCTAAACAAGTTTACTGTCCTTCAGACTTTAGGAGGGCCAGAGTGGTCAGTGGAAGCAGAAAATGTCCCAGCATCAGTAGGAGTAAAAAAAAAAAAAATGACATAGTGCTTGTAGTGAGTGGAAGGAGGAATAGTGTCCAGTCATTGGTATTAGTGGGAGGAATATTGCCCCATCATTGGTGACAGTGGGAGGAATAGTGTCCCATCACTGGTGTCAATGGGAGGAATAGAGCCCCATTATTGGTATTAGTTGGAGGAATAGTACCTAATTGTTTATATCAGTGGGAGGAATTGTGCCCAGTCATTGGTGTCAGTGGAAGGAAAAATGCCCTATAGTTTGTGTCAGTGGAAGGAAAAATGCCCTATAGTTGGTGCCAGTGGAAGAAATGGTGCCTCCTTGTTTGTGTCAGTGGGAGGAATAGTACCCCAAGGGCCGGATAGAGGCAAGCAAAGGGCTGCAGTTTGTAGACCACTGCTCTAGCCAATACCAATATTAAAGCGTATCTTTAACCAAAACTTTTTTGCATGTGCTTTGAATAGAATAGAGAATGATTCGAACTGCTATCATGTTCTTTTTTTCCTGTCTGTCACAGTGGGGAGCTTTATCCTTCTTTCCTGTTGCAAACAAGTAAAAATCTATTCAAGGTGAAAGGGAACACTGATCACCCAGGATCTGTGTCACTATTAGATTTTCCTTATCTGTTCAGATGACAACTGTAAAATTTGGGGTTTCCCATTGCTTTTTGGTTCTGGTAAGAATAGTTGACATGACAAGGAGAATGGTGAATTGCCACAACAGGGACACATGCACCAATAAAACCTGCCAGAGATTCTAAGCCTTCAAACTATATTCATAACTATAAACAAAGCAGGTTTGGATAGATGCACACTAAATTGTGCATGGTTATGGATATGTATTTTTTTTTTTTACATCTCTTAGGGACTTATCTCAACCAGAATATCCAGTGCTTTTGTGTGGTCCCTACAAAGCCAAATGATTGAGTCACACTACTCTAATAAACGTTCTAAAGCAGGGGTTTCAAACTGGTGGCCCTCCAGATGTTTGCGAAATTACAAGTTGCATCATGCCTCTGCCTTTGGGAGTCATGCTTGTAACTGTCAGCCTTGCAATGCCTCATGGGAATTGTAGTTTGGCAACAGCAGGAGGGATGCTAGTTTGATGCCCTTGTTCTAAAGTATAGAACCAACACACAACTTGACAGGTTTGCGGGGGGCGCTGTGAGGACAAAGACTACTGCAATTAAATCTTACCAATGCCATCTAGCTGGGGATTCATACAACCAAAACTTGAGCATGGAATAATCAGTTCCACTGGACTTGATTTCTGTCAAAATGGGTAACATAAAAAATTTACTTTACGGTAGAGACCTTGAAGGGATTACTTACCTTGACCCCTGCCTAACTTCAATGACTCACACATGGTCTGGGCCTGGAATTTTGGCTAATCTTGAAGGATGAGTGGAGTGTCATGTATTCCCCTATATCAAATGGTACAGGTATTTCTCCAACCTCCAGGGGCCGAGAGGATGTAATATAATCCTCTTAAAGGTTTGTTTCTAAAGTGAAGCTGTTAAACTACACAGAGATAAGCCCATGATACAGCACAGACCCTGTTGCATGGTAAAAACCAAATAAAAGTGTATGCTTCAGTGAAATGTCTCATAAACTCAATTACTTTAGTACTACGTAGCAAAAAGATGTCTCACAAGTCAATGACATTGTGTGTAATTATAGGCCAGAGATCAAATCCTGACAACCACTACAATGCTAATATTACTTGAAAATAGTAAAAAGACAACAGCTAAAACACATTGTGCTCAAACAAAGGTATAGCATTATGACCGCTGTGGCCCATGGAGCAGCAGAGAGCATTTTAGGGCTCATTAAAGCTCTACATTCTAGCAATGCACAAGAAAATACTTCACCCTGTTCATCTCATCTAAAATGTTTAAAACCCACAGTAAGTGAAGTACATTTCACAATCCTCATTATCAGCCTAATAGGATAACTTAATTTAACATGCTCTGTAGCCACCTGGAAATATTTTTACATTGCAATGCATGTATTCCAATGGAAAGAGATATTCAACAGCTGGGAACATGTTCCTATCGAATGCTGATAAGAGGCCAGCTTTGGAATGCATGCACTATGACGTGTATGTAAATCCAAAACTTCTCTTTTTGTGTAGAGTCTTGGGGGCTTAGAACCTCTTTCAGGTTTCTTTTGCTGTCTATGTCACTGTTCAGAAGAGTCACTTTCACTACCTGTCCTAATGATCATTGTCATTGGCACTGAAAGACAAGAACAACAGAGGGGAAATCTTCCAATGGGGACACTAGTTTCTGTGTCAACTAAGAACTGATTTCCATCTAGGATTTTAAAGTAGAACTATAGGCAAAACGTTTTTTTTTATATGTTAGATAGATCAAGGGAGGGTTATAACCACTGTCAGATTTTTTTTTCGCCATCTGTAGCCCATTGTGGAGATTTACCTTCACTTACTATCCCATAGCCAAACAGGAAGTGAGAGGAAATCCCTGCAAATTAAGGGAATTCCTTGGGCACACCCAGGTCACCATTTGTAGATTTCCCTTTTATTACTTTTCTGGAGACAGCCCAAAATGTGGGATTTTCTTTTGCTTTCACTGCTAATGGTAAATCGGACAAACAGAGAGGGGGAATCTCATTATTGGAGGCACAGACAGCAATAAAAATTGACAAGCATTCTAATCCCTCTGTGCTCCAGCCAAAACTTAAAAAAAAGTTTTGCCTTTAGAATAGAAAAGGGGGGTGGGGCTGTGTTAATGGTGTAGAGAAAATCATGACATTTTAAAATGATAAATCACAATTTGTTATATTAGAGAAGGCAATAACAAAAGAAGCAAATGCATAAAAGTACCATTAAACCCTTTAATGAAAAATGCTTATAGTGCTGAACACCACAGAACTTTTCAAGGTGTGCTGTTTCTTTTGAAGTAGTTTTTCTTTCCTGCAGTTGTGTTGTATTCCATCTGTTAAAATGGACTTTCCCCCACTTCTAGCTTTAGGGTGGTTCCATCCCTCTGAGGAGCCCATGGAGCCACCTCTGTGGGCATGCTCCTGGAGAGTCTCTTTACAACTATGTGTCCACACATTTAGAAGTCTACAGCGGAACGCCCCTCTCCTGCTCCTCCTTTCTTCTAGTAGGCTGACTGACAGCAGCCTCAGCCTGAGCTGTCTAATTGACTGGTCCCCTGTGACGTACAGTGTGCACTTCCCTACCTGGATGTTCAAGGATGTGGCACAGAGCACTGTGAATTTGGTGACTGTCAACACAAAGTAAGTGTTGTGCAAATATATGCAATAAAAAATGTATTGCAGAATCCTTCAGTCCATGGCCTAAGTGTAACAATTAGAAAAAATTGAGCACTTAAAAGTGTATATTACCCTAACATTTCATATTCCTGATGTGTGCCTGCTGTACCAAGGTAGGCACGGAAGCACCACCACACCATCAAATATACATATCTCATTATGCATATACAAAATTAACTTGTTCCAGTCCAGCCAATAGAATGACGGCCGCGCAGGACTCTTGTCGATCCGGGTGGGTGTCGTATGCCATCCTTCCCAGATAGCACTGCGCTGTGGTGAGATCTGTCACCGGCCATGTTCCTCGGACACAGCCGATGACAGATCTGTGTACCGGCCCGTTGCCAATATAATGTGACCTGCTGTGACCAATCACAACAAGTCATATGACAATTATAAACAATGGATGGCTTCCTTTCATGCCATTCATTGTATACAATTGTGGCACTAACTGTGACTGGTCACAGTGATCACATGCACAGACTGGGCCAATCACAGCCCATCTGTGTCATGTGATTAACTGTGGCCAATCACAACAAAAAAACCTGAATGAATTTATTTAATTAAAGTAAATGCTTGCTTATAGCAAAGAAATCCTTAGCTTTAAGTAATCATGTGTAAAAAAAATAAATAAATAAATAAAATAAAAATACTGATCACTTCCCCAAAGAAGTACAATGTGTACTATGAATCTGAATTTTTTTTTCATACTGTCACCATTCTGTGTCCCTGATCACCACCCCACTAGTTATTTGATGATGCTGTACTGCACAGGTGAAAGTATATTTAAAGAAAAAAAAATTCACAATTTTTTTTTTATTTCTTTAATTTTGGACACACCCCCTCTTGCACAGCTAATCACTGGGAAGATCAGCGTATTGCTGTTTCTCTGCCTCCTGTTGTCACACACCCCTGCAGTCTCTACCTATAGCTCTCTAAGCCCCTTATGCAGTTGAGACCAGAGATCATGTAATCACTTAAAAAAATTAATAAATAAAAAGGTGTGTGTATATATATTCTATATACACATACATACACACACACACACACACACACACACACATATACATACACATACAAATGTTTTGCTTTGCATTTCTGTTTTAAACTGAATGGGTTGTTTTACAAGGCAAGGGTTCACCACCACGTATACTTCAAGTCTGCACTGTTTACCCTATACAGTGGATATAAAAAGTCTACACACCCCTGTTAAAATGACAGATACATCCCCAGTTATTGGAGGGTGTGCACACTTATGCAACCACATTATTTTAGTTTTTTATGTTTACTTCCTCCCTAAAAGATTTCAGTTTGTTTTTCAATTGAGTTGTACAGTTTATAGGTCACATTAAAGGTGGAAAAAATTCTGAAATGATTTATCTTTGTCTCATTTCTTTACATCACACAAACCTGACATTTTAACAGGGGTGTGTAGACTTTTTATATCCACTGTATATGTGGTCAACCGCCACCCACACAGAATAAAACACTGCCTTTTTATACAATGTTCAGAATTCCAGCTGCTGAGGAACTACAGGACTCAGCATATCCAACACAATTGCAAGTAAGTGGAACCACCCAATTAGACAGGCCTACTCTAAAACATTTTACAGAACATGGAACCATTTTTTTGTCTCTTTTTTTTCTGAGCTCAGCAATTGGCAGCAAAACAACGGCAGAAATAGATTTCACACAGCTGGTCAAGGGCTGCGAGCCAAGAGCTGGAAATGTGGAATGAAATGTTTCTTGTATCAGAGGAGAGCCATGACTAAGGTAAAAGCGAAAGAAACACAAGACTTCCTTGTTCCCAGCGCCTGATTCCCTGCTTCTAATGCTAAATGGATTTACAGCCATGTATGTATTTATACATATGCACAAGCGGTTCTTCAAAAACCTGTTATAATGAAACCTAAACATATCTTATTACTGGATGTATCTGATACGGGTACACTGAATAAACAGCTACTGAATCATATTTGCTGCATCCACTCGATGTTGTACATACATACAGTATATGATGTGTGTGTTCATGTACACACTATCGTCTGCCTGTAAATGTCACAGCCGCATTCACTGCTGGCAGAACATTCCCATTAATCCGGTATATTATTCCATCAATAATAAAGCACATATATAGTTACCTCCCTCCCCTGAGGATTACAAGGAATTCTAGAGACATATGAACAATTGCTGCTTCACAAAGGTCTGTGCAATTTTCTCCATTTTTCTTCAGCCATCCTGGTAATCGTACAACACAAATGCCCACAGGATGTGATCTTATCATTTGATTATGAGAGCGCTTGTGTTTTCTGCTTGCTTTTACTATTCTAAATGGATTTCAGGTATTTTCAAGCAATGACGCTAAACAAGCTGCCGAGGTCAATGAAAAGTAAACAAAACTCCTCCCCACAGATTTTACCCTAATGAAAGCTATCTATACACAAACCCATATAAGAAAGAATACAGTGGGACTGTTTTTCAGTACTAGCAGAGTGGAAAAAGAGTTAGTATAATCTTGCAGAGGAGTGATTGATAAAACTGTTATTCTGCAGACTTTACAGATGGCTTCTGCAGAAGTTATGCCCTTTGCTGAATATAAATTTACAGAATTAAAGTTGAATGTCGGGCAGATATAAAAGACACACATTGATGCAGCTTTGTATACATTAATACATCATTATATGTATGTTTATAAATGCAAACAGTGTAAGCATGTCAATTTTACTTCGAATCAGCCCCTTACAGTCCCTGTATAGCAGAGTAGAAAAAGAAGAGAATCAGTTATGTGCAAGGAGGTTGCTATTAGGAGAAGAGAGCAGAGAGATGAGCTCATTAGTCTGCTTCCTCTCCATTCGCAGGTTGGAGAGAGATAAGACCTTTAAAGATTAGTTTACACTTGCAGTTGGGGGATGGTAAAAAAAAAAAAATGGTTGAGCCATGACTTTACCAGTGACCCTTAGACAGGCCATAGATGATGCAGTTTTCTTTCCTGCTTGGGTTGAAGGAAAGAAAATCACTGGTATTCCTCCCACTGAGGAGAGGAAGGAGATGCACGCGGTGGAAAACACAGTGATTATTACTAGTGGCTGTAGCTGCTGGTAATGATCACATGCAAGATTCAACATATCGGTTGCACCGAAGTTGTACAACAAACTGGGTACAATCAGCCTGCTCCTTGATGGTTCGAATCTTGGCTGGTCCCTATGGCAAAAATTATCCCTTCTCTTGAACTTGGCAGGCAAGTACCACCTGAAACAAAACCCATTCACCTGAACCTAGGCATGGTAGTGTTGGTATGTCAGAAGTTAAAATGAGCCATGAGAAGATGACATAATGCATCCTTACCACCTAGAACTGCTCTCTGAGGAGCAATTCACCATGGATCACTCTTTAAAAGGCCAACACTAGTGCAAACTAGCCTTGAGTGTTACTAAAATTCAAAGAAAAATCATGTCTTGCTAGACAGGGCTGTGTAAATTTCAGGACTGGAAGGACATAAATACAAATCCATTGGCAAGTAAAACAACTTCCATATTTGTACAGCCCTGGTCAAAAGTTTTGAGAATGACACAAATATTAATTTATCTTTAAGGAAACACATGCAGTCTTCATTGCTTTGCACAAAAAGGGATTCACAGGCAAGAATATTGCTGCTACTAAGACTGCACCTAAGTCATCCATTTATTGGATCATCAAGAACTTCAAAAGGAGAGAGGTTGAATTGTTGTGAAGAAGGCTTCAGGGCGCTCAAGAAAGTCCAGCAAGCACCAGGACCGTCTCCTAAAGATGATTCAGCTGTGGGATCGGGGCATCACCAGTGTAGAGCTTGCTCAGGAACGGCAGCAGGCAGGTGTGAGTGCATCTGCATGCACAGCGAGGCGGAGACTTTTGGAGGAAGGCCTGGTGTCAAGAAGGGCAGCAAAGAAGCCACTTCTCTCCAGGAAAAACATCAGGGACAGACTGATATTCTGCAAAAGGTACAGAGATTGGACTGCTGAGGACTGGGGTAAAATCATTTTCTCTGATGAATCCCCTTTTCAATTGTTTGGGGCATTCAGAAGAAAAGGTGAGCGCTACCATTAGTCCTGTGTCGTGTCAACGGTAAAGCATCCTGTGACCATTCATGTGAGGGGTTGCTTCACAGCCCAGGGAGTGGGCTCACTCACAATTTTGCCTAAGAACACAGCCATGAATAAAGAATGGTACAAAAACATCCTCAGAAAGCAACTTCTTCCAACCATCCAAGAACAGTTTGGTGATGAACAATGCCTTTTCCAGCATGATGGCACAACTTGCCATAAGGCAAAAGTGATGACTAAGTGACTTGTGAGACAAATCATAGACAATCTGAGTCCATGGCCAGGAAACTCCCCTGACCTTAATCCCATTGAGAGGTGGGTGAGCAAAAAAACACCCACAAATTCTGACAAACTTCAAGCAATGATTATGCAAGAATGGGCTGCCATCAGCCAGGATGTGGCCCAGAAGGTGATTGACAGCATGCCAGGGTGAATTGCAGAGGTTTTGAAAAGGAAGGGTCAACACTGCAAATATTTACTCTTTCCATAAACTTAATGTAATTGTCAATAAAAATCTTTGACACTTATGAAATGCTTGTAATTATACTTCAGTATACCATAGTAACATTTGACAAAAAGATCTAAAAACAATGAAGTAGCAGACTTGGTGAAAATTAATTTGTATCATTCTTAAAACCTTTGGCCAGGGCTGTATTATATCTGACAGCTGGACACGGACTGGCCTCTGCTTTCTCTTTTTCCATTCAGCAACAAATTCATTAATGGAAGATTTTGCCAGCTCCTGATTTTTTTCTCTTTTTATGTCCTGGAAATCAGGTAGAATTTGCAATACCTTAATGATTACTATTCACAACCAGAAAGAGGTTTCCACTTAAAAAATCAAAAGCAATTTAAACATCGCTGGCAATTTATAAATGCATTTACGTGTTAATAATATAAAAATACTATATACTTTGTAAACATGTCTATACTCCATGTACAGTGTAAACAGCACGGTTCCCCTCTGCATAAAAGCATACAATTTTTTTTCCCAGTAAATTAAGAGACACGAGGTCAGTCAAGCACAGAGGGCTCTCCATTACTGATCCCATCTGTGTCCATGTAGAGGTGAAACGTTCATGCCAGTCAGTAGGCCTTAAAGATAAAGTGCCTTAGCGTTAGCACATTCCTAATTGGAACCTCATAGAAATCTCTGTAGGAAGTTCAAAGGTGCTGACACACTGCCTGACTGTGTCCACAGAGTAAGTGACTGAAGTATACATGTTTAACCAAGTTACATGTCAGCTACGAGACAGATGAGGTGACTAAATGAAGAGACTTGTCGAGTGTAAAGCCACTTACAGCAACTGTGCTGATAACTGCTGACACAGCAGAATTACTCTGTAAATCATGACAAAAGACACCGAGCCTACTATTTTTGGCCTCCCACAAGATCATTTTCAATTTATCACTTAGGCTGCCTGTATTGGAGACAACCTATGCCTATGGTCTAAAATAATAAAATATAAATCAGTCATTATCATTGCAGGTAGACCTCAGTAATTTTGCCTATAGCAAATATTCATCTTTCATTTTTATGTCCTTTCCTAACACAACTTTAAAAATGAAACCTGGAATATCACTGGTTACTACAGAAACTCTTCCTTGCAGTAGTATTTATGATCCCATATAGATCTATTGGTATGGCCCACTGTGTAAATCATGGCACCTGTACTGTAGTGATAAATATAAATAAAAGCTGTGCATAGGTTTCTAATAGGGTTATAAATGAAATTAGAATGTGTCATATTAAGGCGTCATGGACACTGGATGTTTTTACAGCTGCTCCTAGGGGCACCTGGCGGGTTTTCTTTCTGCCTCTAAACTCCCCTGCATGTTATCCTTTGTGTCCATGCACACATGGGCTTTTAGCAGTGTTTACAGCAGCGGTCACTAAATGGCGGACCGCGGTACGAGAACGTGACATCACATCACGTGTGTGCCCCGCTCCTTGTAGCTCATTATCACTCTGGCTCCAGCTCCCTGCCTGTACACAAGCATCCTTCAGCAAGGATCCCTGCACAGCTCCTGTATGACCTCAAGGTAGGGTGTAGTCTTACAGGGGCACTCTGATGGGTACATTTAATGTCAAGGTACACTCTGATGGGCACAACACTGAATGTGCCCATCAGAGTGCCCCTTAACATAAAATGTACCCATCAGAGTGCCCCTTAATATAAATGTGCCCATCAGAGTGCCCCTTAATATAAATGTGACCATCAGTATGCCCTATTTTATGTTAAGCAGCACTCTGATGGGCCCATTTTGTTAAGCGGCACTCTGATGGGCCCATTTTATGTTAAAGGGCACTCTGATGGGCCCATTTTATGTTATGGGACACTCTGACGGGCCCATTTTATGTTAAGGGGACATTCTGATGTGCATGTTATGTTAAGGGGGCACAGATGAGCACATACTGTGGTAAGGGGCACTCTGATGGGCACATGTGATGGAAAGGGCCAGTCTGATTGGCACATTTGATGTAAAGGGGCACTCTGATGGGGAATATGATGTAAAGGGGCACTCTGATGGGGCAATATGATGGAAAGGGGTACTTTGAGTGCAAGGGGGCACTCTGACAGGAATACCTGATTTAAGGTGGCACTGTTATTAGAATACCTGATGTAAAGGGGCACTCTGATGGAGACAACTGATGTAAAGGAGCACTCTGATGGGCACACCTAATGTGATGGGAATACATGATGTAAAGTTGCACTCTGATGGCGACACCCTATTCGGACCTGGGCCAGAAGAAAATTTTAGTGACCAGACCAGCAAAAAAAAAAAAAAAGTTGAGCTGCCCCTATTTAAAATTATCACTAGTAAAGTACTGTACCTATAACAGTTGGAAGATACAGCTATTCCATGGTTATTTAATGGGTAATTCCACTTTCGTGGGAAAAAAAGTTAGCAAACAAAATAAAAATATATAGCGTACACACTTGTGACACAAGTCATATTGTAATCAAATATTATTAAAAATTACCTTTCCTTTTCAATCTGCAGCACTGTAATTTTCTGTAAAATACAATTCAATATGGCAACCTAGAGGAGTTTGTACACAGATAGTATACAGAACGCCCACCAGAAATGTAATTTCTTACTTGAGTGATTGGCTCACTGATTTTCCCAGAAGTCTGCTATAAGATACAAGTCACAATTTTGGCATCCCCTGCAACAAAAATGTCATTTTTGTGCATACTCCCAAAGGGAAATCACAACTAAAGGGATGCAGACCCTGCCATTAAAGCCCCGCTAGTTCAGCAGTTGATTAATAATTATGAAATCACTCCCATACAGATTCACTCTGCACATGGACAAAGACAAACAGCTTTTTCTTCAGAATAACCAAAGGTAGGAATCAGCAACAAAGTTTGTTAAAATCCCTGCAATGTACATAGATCACCCAGAGGGAAATTTTCTTTAACAAAAGTGGAGTTAAGCTTTAATTGTACCACAAACAAACATGACTGCACCAGACAATCAAGCCTGTTTATGCCCTCTGGAGACCCCATCATATCATCAGCACTCCCAGACACCCCCTCACTGGTCTTCTCTCTGAGGCACACTAGTAAACATCTGTAAAAATCTATGGCTCACAAACATGTGATGAAACCCCAATCCTACCATTTTCATCTGGTTCGTGTGATAATCATCCTAAACTGTTCACACACATATATTTATAATCTAAATATACAATTGCCTTTAGCTCCACCAACAATTATGTAGTTAGGAGGAATGTCTGATGCAATACAAATTGATGAAAATGTTTAGGTGCTCTCAAATTACATCATTTTGGTAAATTCTAATATGACCACACATGATACAGTCTGGTTGTAGAATAATTGTACAGTTAGCTTTGCAAACATCTATGCAGGGTAAGTGCCTGTCCAAACAATCCCTTCAATTCAGATCCAATCAGATAGACCCCCCCATACTGCATATTTGCTGGCAAACTTTAAATATTGTATAACCAAACTAACATGTGGTCAGCTTGTACAAGAAGATCTACAATACAAAACCTGACATTTTTACTTTGACCATAAATAGAGAAGTGGAGGGGTTCTGTGTTGCAGTGAATGGGCAAAAGTTAAAAAGCAGTATGACTCAACAGCTAGCACTCTTTATTCTCCATGCCTACTGTTACCTTAGTATGTGCTACCTCCCCCCCAGGTATGTAATAAGGTACACTGTTCAACAGCCTATAGCAACCCATCAGATTTCTTTCATTAACCTGATTATGCTAACATTCCAAACCTGCTGCTGTAAGCCATTATTAGTTTATATCATTAAATTAACCCTCTGCAAGTACAAAGTAACACTAATATTTAGCTTGCGGTATATTATCCACTATCAAAACTGCATTTATAATTTCAACACAAAAAAGGTCTTTCAACTTAAATATATAATAGTAGCTTTCCTTGATGAATAATTCTCTGTATGCGGTAATGAGTTCAGAAAACAGAGAGTGATCCGTTTTTTTCAGGAAGGATAAAGTCGTTTTTGAAGCTTTTATCAAAAGCTGGTATTAAGATTAATCATTTGCAAATCCAACCTATGAAGTGACTAATATATCCAGAGTACAGTCATATGTTACAAAGAGAATCATCTATCTAGATCCAGCAGTCACATGCCTTATTTTCTTCAATAATACCAGCTTAACACTAGAGGAAGTAAAAAGCAGCTGAAACAGTAGGTGGTTTGATTTCTTCTTCTCCAATGACAAAGCTTCAAGTAAAACGTATGAATTTTCCAATATATATATTTTGTTTTGTTAGTACAATATTTGCCTGAAAATGTTTTTTTTACTTATTTCATAATAGCGTAACTGCCATAGGGGAAGATCTCAGTGGGAGAAAGCACAATGCACATCAATGTTGAAGACTGCAGAAAAAAAGGATCCATAAAAATCTGCTTATATCATATGCATGGAGGAACTATTAGTCATGGCAAATGAAAATGTTTCTAAATTTAGGGACTTGTGGTTTCCATGGATAGAATTCTCTAATTCTCCAACGCTATTGCTATTTCTAAGCCATTATATACCAGTACTTACCTCCTGGTAGTACATTGGGTTGACCCCCCTGTCGGACACCCCCCTCTCCAGTTTTCTTTCTCCCCTTGTACAGCTTATTCCTCTACTCCTTCCTATCCTCTTCTTCTATTCCCCAATCTTTCCTGAAAAAGAATGCCTTGACGGTAAGTTTACATCAAACACAACTTTTGTTGGTGTCTTACTCTCATGAAATCTCACATTCTCCCTACAAT
Source organism: Staurois parvus (assembly GCF_062004578.1). Classification (NCBI taxonomy): domain Eukaryota; kingdom Metazoa; phylum Chordata; class Amphibia; order Anura; family Ranidae; genus Staurois; species Staurois parvus. The sequence continues at coordinate 7,418,297 of NW_028318099.1, read as the reverse complement.
ATGTCATACTCACTTTGGTACTTGGATTGCTCTTTGCCAATCCCTTAACAGGACCTAATTAGGGCAATCACCAAAGTGGACGTTTTAGCTCGCAACTGTTTATAGTCTCTGTTTTGTCCTTTCTTCTGAGCCATATTTGTGTGGATTGTCATGTATTGTTGACGATGGGCTCAGACATCGAATGTATTATCACCATTATGGTATACTGCTCAACTGTCTTGCTTTGTTTTTTTTATTCCTGTCAATGTGCCGCATATTTCAATAAAACTATATTCTTTAAAAAAATTAAAATCTGCTAACTCTGGCCTTGCACTCAGCCTGTCCTTTAGGCTCTTTTGTGCTAAGTTTGTTTTATTCTGGGCTCTCTTCCGGTTCATTATAGCATAAACCTTAATAGATAGATGATTCCACTATAATGTTAAATGCTCATAATGCCAAGTACCACATCATTAGTCACTTAAAAGTAAATCCCCAAAGTTCAATCCCTCACCTGGGTTCTTTTTATTAGCTCCCTTCAAACTGTGGAAAGATTTGCTCCATCAGATCGCAGATCTGCAGCAATGATGAATTTCAGTGTGTACAATTCATTCAACTCAGCCACTGGAATATAAAATTTATATAAATTCCCCCTGCAAAGAAGTATAACTTTGCAAACTTTCACTATGCTGAAAAGATACTCCTGCCTGAAGAATCTTCACAATCATACACTTCTGGGAGTGTCGGATTCCTGGTCTCTCTATGCACTCATCATTACAGGGCAAAGTAGTTACTAAGATGCTGGTGGGTCAAACCACAGAATGCAGTTGAAGACCGGGAAACTCACACTCTTTGAAATGTTGGATTTTGAAGATTCTTTAAAATGATTCTAAAAGGTGATGTTTTTTTCTTTAAAATAACAAATATGTTATATTTACCTGCTCTGTAGACTCGCTCCCAAGTTTTGCTGTCTGCATCTATTGACACAGGCAGTGGGACACGGCCATACCCCCTCTCCCTCATCACTGGCTGTGATTGACAGCAACTGCTGTTTCTGAGCCAATGAGTACGGAGAGAGAAGCTCTGCTCTCATGCACATCACAAGATCAAGATTGGGCTCAGGCGAGTATAAGGGGGGCTGGGGGGAGTGATGCATGCAGAACGTTTTTTCACCTTAATGCATAGAATGCATTAAGGTGAAAAAAACTTCTGCCTTTAGAACCACGTTAGGCAATATTATCTTTTCAATACAGTAGAATTTGACAGCACAAGGAAGAGGAGGCATCAAATGTCACTTTTTCATATACATTTATATTCCAGTGGCAGGAAAGACATTAAATGTCACTCTTTTAATGTATTTTTATTCCAGAAACAGAGTTGCTTTAAGAGCTGTTATAAGAAAATAATTGACTTAACTATTTAAAAAGGTTTTCTAAATAGTGCGTAAAGTTGACCACTGTTAGGCAGACCTCCAGCAAAAGATCAAAAAAAAACGTTTTCTTCTAATAAGAGGCAACCATTCATTGTAGCTTGTTTGCACCCTAGTGAGCAGTGGCAATACATTTCTCAAAACAAGTAGGATCAAAGTCCCCTGAGAAGTAGGTGATGACCTTTAAAGCAAAAATCCAGACAAACCATAAATACATGTATGTTTCAAAGACATTACCAGCTCAAAAATGTGTAAATCCATTCAACCAGTTTTGTAATTTACACTTTAGGCATACTGCAGAGCTAAGATGATACATATTTTCTGGTTCAGCACTGCAGCTTCTCATGTCTAATCTGTCTTCCTCCAGAATGCTTATTGGACAATGAACACACACACTACAACATATACACACACAGAAAGGCCTACAATCACAGGAGTCCCAATGTAATATTATATACGAAAAATAATAATTTACCAAGTAATTTCACGTTTCAATAGTTATGCTTCCATAATATTACTCTGGAAATATATCTTTCCTTTGCGGATGCCACCCTGACTGGCATTACAATTCATCTACATAGAACCGGGTGTTAGACACCACTCCGAAATTAAAGGTGTGGAGTGAACATGAGCTTTAGTTTTCCAGCAGAATTTATGAAAATCCAGAGCACTGCTTCTACAAAGGTTGTAGATCTATTACAGTAAGTAATCTGGACTATTGCCAGCAGGAATAGGATGAGAAAAAATAGAGGATGACAATTTTACATTTTGCAAATTGTAAACCTCTCAAGGGACATCATTTCTCAATCAGATTCACTTTATTAGGAAAGGTTATTTTCAAAAAGTTTTATATTATAGGAAGATGACGTATGTCCTTGTACAAGAAATATTTGCTTAAATCAATAATAGTGTTATTTCAGTTAAAGGGAATATGTTAAATTTATAGGTAAATGTAATTGTAAGTGGATATTCAGTAAAAATAGGCAAACCACTTATTTTACTGAATGCCAAACCTACTCAAACGTTTCTGTGTAATGGAACTTACATTCTGCTTACCAAATGGGGAGGATGATACTGTTCCTAAAGTATAACTTCACTTTCACCAACCATTTGGACCTGCCCTGCAACCTATTTTAAATGCCAATATACTGGGATACTTTGAGGATAGAGTCTATATCAAGTAGCATGGCCTGACTTTGTAATTACATACTGTGCATCTTTGCTTTAAACAAGCTTGTCTTGTTGACCACAAGGAGCCCTGTTTGGAGATGGGAGATCTTCTCTGAACTGAACATAGTTTTCTGGCTGCAGGTAGTATTTTTTTTAAAAAAGTGCAGATAACCCCTCATATGGACATTTTCTCAGGGGCTACATGGACATATTTGTTTAATGCAAATTAAGCAGTGGTTGCCCAGGCTATAGCTAGTCAAATATTAACCTCTTTCCATCAGCATAACGAACACGTGTCAGCCTTAACATCGACTGTATGAATTTATGCGTCAAAGCTGACAGCACGACCATTGAGTGTCCCCAACAGCTCTTAATCACTGTTTATGATTGAGATGTGGGTGAACAGGGCTCCTGATCATGTGCTGCTGTGACAGCCAGCAGTCCAAGCCCACCTTCCATCTTTCAAAAAAAACTGAAAGAGCCAGCGCAAAGTGGTCAACATATTCTTAACAAACCATAAACAAGCTTTAAAATAAGGATGTCACTTATTCTTGCTGCTGCAGACACTAAGGATTATTTCATCCTCAAAATGTACAACAGATCCAATGAAGACATTAAAACTAGCTTTTAAACACTCTACTCTCCTCTTCATGTGCACCTGCTTTGCGATTAGAAGGCTAGCAGGCTGCCAGGTCTCTGCTCCGAGGAGGGAGCAGAATTAATTACATTTTCTGAAATGAAATAGAAAGTCTTTTCTGCAATAAATTTGAGATTCATTCCACAATGAACAATGTCTGCAACTACAGAGGTCAGTGAGGGCTTGATTTAGAGTTTATGTAAAGCTTGTTAAGAATATGTAAATATTTGAATGTCCATAGTCTGGCTATAGATACAGTTTAAGAACACCTAGGCGCATGCACTGCAGAAAGTGTGGTAATGCATATCTATGATCTTTTTTTCCTTTTAAAAACTCACTAAACTGCAGAACATAGATGTGATTCAGCCACATAAGAAATAACTGGTCTAATTTAATTTTACTGTTTGGAAACACTGAAGGAAAAGGGCTAGTTTTAATTGTCATCGAAAATAGAGCTTTAGCCAAAATTTTTAAATTTTTAATTAAATAGGGAGGGGTTAGATCCTCTGGCTGGTTTTTCTGGTGTTTCCATTCTCCAGCATTTCCTGTTACAGTGGCCATCAGGTCTTTACTGTCATACAGTGAGCATATAGTTTCCTCACTCTGGAGTGCATTCACCCACCGCTTACTATGGAGAACCTATCAGACAGCCAGAGGTAGCCTTTAAAGAAACTGAGTGCATGCTCAGCTCACACCAATGTCCTAGTGGTCAATGGCAATAACCACCTACCAAAAGTCTTCAACACTTTATCCAAAACCATCAGTTATAAATTCAACAGTATTTCTTAATAAGTTGTCCTATATTTGTAAGAGGAAAGGAACAAAATATACAATAAAATATATTACCAACTTGTTAAACTAGTTTGAGTATATACATTTTGTATTATCATGTGCAAAGTAATTTGATAAAGTTGGGCAGAGCCTGTAACAAGTGGTTTAACATGTTATTAGACACAAGCCACCTAACTGTATAGAGTGCTTTTAATGTAGTTTATTGTAGTTATTTTTCTTGTCTTATCAGGTAAGACATTTGCCACTATAGTGGTCTTAGCAGCACAGAAATAATCTCAGTTTGACGGATGCAGGGCCGGTGCTAGACTATTTTCGCCCTAGGCAAGACCAGCTACTTGCACCCACAGCTGCTACACTGGCCCCAGACACCCGGCATCTTCCTCTGTCCTTTCTTCCTTCCCTCTGCTGCCCCACCTCTTAGCTGAAGGATCATTCATGATGTGGTGGTGTCCCACACAGAGAGAGTGCTGGCTTTTCTGTGCCCAGGCGCCCACCTAGTGGAAGCACCAACCCTGACTGGATACTCACATCACAACCAATGGATTGGTGCAGGAAATAAAAAAAAAAATGGCAATATCTTACACTATGAACTTGTAATTGAAATCCATGATCTCTATAAAAACCAATAGCTGCTCAAAATCGACTCCCATTTAAATTAACTACACAAAGATGTGTCAGCCAATGACAACCAATGAACTTGGATGGAAGGAGAGATCCATAACATTCTCCATGGTTGTAGCACCACAGATTTCCTTTATTTGCTTCTTTAGGGAAGGTCATATGGTAGCTTTTCCTGGCACAGATTGAAAATCACAGCATGAGGATCTTAGTGAGCTGATGATCATCATGGCATTATCTCAGCATGACAGTCAGTGAGAAATCTATGATCCTGTTACCCATGCAGTGTTTATTTGGAAGATCCTTTGGTCTTACAGAATATCACAAAGGGATGAAATTTCCTGGCAGAAAAAAATCCTATGCCATTGTTGCCTAAGGAAACTATTTAGCCTTTCCTAACCTTTGTTTCGTAACTTGGCCCTTAAAGTAAACCTACGGTGTACACAAACTTTTTAAACTAAGTATGTAGTTTTCTGGGAGGCACATTTTGTGCCCCCAAAATATGCTGAAATACACTACTGGGTCTCCCGAAGCTCCCAGACAAGGCACAGCACTGCCTTGTAGGAGGTTTGTAGTATGCCTGGTCTCCCAATACCCAGAATTCCAAATTTATTGGGGGATCGCTAACAGTATTCTGAGGACTCTTTTACCATGAAAGTATGATGCAAACTTCAATGTGTCTGCTATCAAGCAACCTTAACTTACAAGATTTTAGATTTACCTTTAATTTACACAATTAGTAAATGTTTTAACTTTACAAATATCCCTCAAATATTCATTAGTACAAAAATAATGTGTTATAACCTGCCATTTCTAAATAAATTGTTTATTACTAGCAGGAGGTACAAGAATCCCAATACAAACATATTATTATTTATTATTATTATTATACAGTATTTATAAAGTGCCAATAGTTCGCTCAGCACTGTACATTACAGAGGGGAACATATAAGCAACACTACATTTTGCAACTTAATAGATTAATAAACTACCACATTAGGCATCTGCACATCCACAGTATAGGTAAAGGTACATGGCCTCACTGTTGATTTACAGGTCATGTACAACGGAAATTCCAAGATGGCCTCCTCATCTCTTTACGTTTTTTTTTCCCCTTTAATTAGCTTTGCTCTCTGCACCAGTATCACTGTGAATGAAAGATGCTGTGGTAACACCTTGCATTTACAGCCCTCAATCTTCCACATTGAGGGCTGGGTGTCATTTAACCCAGAAGACTCAGTGGATCTTGCGGCCAAGAAGTGCTATTCTGGATAACACTACTGGATTGAAAGTGAGCTTCGCAGCCAGAGTCCCCATCTTCCCTTTTTTAAACTTGCATATTTTTTTAAACACTGCCTCGGGTCTGTATAGTGAAATAAAAATGTATCTCAGAGTTGGGCTATAAGCAGGATGTAATTACCTTCTCTGTGCTATCTGACACACAAATTTGCAGTCAGAGATTCTTGTGAAAATTTTTGCTACAGTACTCGACCCTGGTGATTGGTTGCTTGGGCATCCAGCACTGCATTGTCAGGAGGCATGGAGAGTATCATCTGTCCTCCATACCTAGAGGTGACAGGTATTTATTGGGCATGTTCATGTTGGGGAAGACAAAGAATACAATTTGTGTATTCACTTATTATTGTGACATCTAATATTGCAGTGAAATTATATAACAATTCCCTTTAGAAATAAATCTATGGGGTTCATCTGTTTATGGATAAAAGAACCAATCAAGTAAAATATTTTAATTTGATTAGTAAACCCCGTCTTCAGAATAACCCCATGAAATGCAGATTGTATTTGTGGACAATGTTCAAAAGAACTTTTAACCTATGTCCCTGTAACCACCAAGATCTTGCAATCAGGTTTGCTTTCAATTTTATTTTTAATCACCTCACATTTTCTCAACATCTGCCACATGTAAAATACTAAATTAAGGAGAATGATACATAACACAAGAGTGGTAAAAAAATAAGATCTACTTTAGCTGTCCCTTTTATACAGGCTGACAGAACACAATATGAAACAGTATGTTTGTACATAGTCACCCAAGTACAAACAAATCAAAATGTATTATGGCCCAGCAGTGCTAATGCAGAAATATCACAGATTTAGTATCTATTAATGGCAGTAGAGAAAAATGCTTTATTTTGCAGCTGACTGCTTTATAATAAACATCAATAACATCTGTAAAAGAAATAACATAATGTCTCTATGACATTTATAGAGTGATAATGCGTCTGCATTTTAATTCAGCATTTTAAAGATAAGGCATTTATCTTCTGTTTGATTCTCTTATTATTCAGGGATTCATAATTATTTTTATCTGCAAAACAAAATGTCTGTGCCAGACACCAGAATCTCAGTCTGGATATTACTTTAGTTTATATCAGTGCTATAAATCTTCTTTCACAGGAATAGCTTTGGATTGGTTAGGATCTTGTGGCAGATTCAGTGTCCACTACCAGTGTGACACTGGAAAGAACAAAAATCATGGTAGTGCTCAAGTCATAGGCTTCCCCTAAAACCACAAATGAAATAATTACTTTTCTTCATTTATTAAAGCTGACCTTGTGTGAAAATACTTAAGAGTCTAATCTGCTTTGCCCTCTCAGCTGCATGAAATGAATGATGTGAAAAAACACATTAGACCTGTTATATGTAAAGCTTCGTAAATTGTCTCCCCCTTTTGAAGTCTATGATAAACTTTGGAATTTCCAAGAAAATAATCTTGCCATATTTCTGGTTATCTGGTCCTTTGATATGTGATTTTAGCAATGCCCCTCTTCCCTATTGAACTACAACATTGATAACTAGCTGTCTGAGGTCCCCAAGACAGAGGCTGAACAAAGAGGAACAAGTAAGTGATCTCTCTGTGAATAGTTCAAAGCAGCTCAAAAATATATTCTTAACAAATGCATGAAACAGTTGATGAAATGGTGCTACAGTACTCGACCCTGGTGATTGGCTGCTTGGGCATCCAGCACTGCATTGTCAGGAGGCATGGAGAGTATCATAACAGGTATTTATTGGGCATGTTCATGTAGGGGAAGACAAAGAATGCAATTTGTGTATTCACTTATTATTGTGACATCTAATATTGCAGTGAAATTATATAACAATTCCCTTTAGAAAATAAATCTATGGGGTTCATCTGTTTATGGATAACAAATGCATGAAACAGTTGATGAAATGGTGCCCCTTACCCAGGAACTCTAGTACGTAATGATATTATGATGAAATGGGTTAGTATAGTCAACTTAAATGAAAATCGGAGTTCTCTCTACCTTATTTTAATCCCCATATAAAATATTTTAAGAGCAGACGACACCAAGCTATCTTCAGACCAGGATGAGCAGACATTTACATTTTTATTTTCCTTCAATATCAGTTGAGATTGTATTAGTATGGCATCTAATTGTGTAATTTGCTCAAGTTCAGTGTAAGAAACTGTACAGTATTTTGACAATACCACTGTTATGCAACAATTATGCAGAAGCACAATGGTTTCTATGCATCATTGTGCACATGCTTGTTAAAACAATTATAAACAAAAATAACCTAAATTGTATTTTAAATAAATATCAACTATCATTAGAACTATATAACAAAGTTTCAGCAGCAGAAAAATGCAACATCAGTGCAGTTTCCCATCAGCTTTTTTTTTTTGGGGGGGGGGGGGGGCTTTTTGCCATTTGTGGTTCGCTGCAGAGTTTTTCTCCTCATTTCCTGTCTGGGTGACATTATTGGCACTGGGGCAGGAAGTGAGAATGAATCTCCCAATGGGCACACAGGCAGCAATAAAGAACTAGCAAAGAAAGTTTTCCTGAAGTCTCTTTTTATATGACGTTCAGTGCCTTAAAATGGTTGTAAACCCTTCCATATACCCAGTGAAGTGACTGGCCTCAAGTGATACACAGAGATGAAACAAATCATCCGATATATGTTGTACTTGTTTCTCTACAATGATCTGTCCCCTACACCCAATCAAATGTACACAGGATCTCTCAGGTCGGAAAAGCAGGGGGTGGGGAGCTGAAGTTAGATCAGTGAGGAGAGCTATGAGAGCTGATTGGTGGAAAGGGACACACCCCCTTCACAACACACACAGGAACAGAGCTGAGCTGTCAATCACAGGCTGTGCCCTCCCCATCACCATTTTTCTCTTGGTGTCAGGAAAATTCAGCAGAAGTGACTCATGTTTATAATACAGAGACAAGGCAGAAGACATAAATGACACTTAGTGGTCTGCACTGAGACAAGTACACACTATAGAGGGATATGCTTTGTTCATAATAATAAATATCAAGTCAATACTAGTGTGGAAATTTTTATATAAAGCCATGGGGTGGAAGTTTATACGTGAATGCACCCCCACCCAAGTTTTTCTTAATGTATGGAACATTCAAGCAACAAGCAGAACTTTAGGAGACAGATATGTTGCACAGATTGTTGTAACAGTTGCAGAGCATGAATGTGATCACAGCTCCCAGATATGCCATTAAAAAGGCTCAGAAAAGCATGTACTGCTGAGGCAAGTTACTTGGAATGTGTGGAAAAAATATCAGACTGCAGCTTCACTTTTTTGTCTGCTTGATGTATTTCTTTCCTATCAGATTTTTTTCTCTTTATGGTTATTTTGAAAGTTACAAATTATGACCTTGTTTTTCTGTAATTCTAAACTTCTCTCCGTCTGAAGTTACGTTTTAGAATGTATAATGAAAACCTGGATTTCTACTCAAACACAGAAGAAATATGGTGTAGGCGTGTACTTGTATAATAGGCCAATTTAAAAACATTTTATGACAAGCTTTTAAGAGCTTAACTTTAGTTTTCAGTATCTCAGTGAGGTTATATGCAGAACAGCAATACATTAAGTTGACGCAATTTGTCCAGAAAAAAATTGAAATGGTTAAAATGTAACATTCCCAGTTTAAATTAGAAACTTGCTCCATGACTTATGAAGTCATTTTGGAGCTCAGTTAGTTAAAAAAAAAAAAGACTAATATCATATGGTATACATTAGGTAATCATTTAGTATGTGGCGACATTGCAGTCTGTATCTAAATGAAAAATAAATATTTCAGTCATCAGTTAACCTATGATGTTAACTGTAGAATTTCCAATAATGAATTAAATTCCTAAAAACAATATTTCTTTATTTAAACAGTCCAGGGATATGTTGAAGTATATTTGCCAGGTTCACATTAAGCTGTGATTGCAATATGTTGGGAAGTAATCCATTTACTGCAGTGTTACCCTGGCATTGGTCAGTTGCATACTGCCATTAAAGTCTTTGCTGGTGTCCAAATGAGATGCTGCATGTGCCTTTCAATGTTTCAAACATGTAATAACTGTACAGTACAAGAGTTCATTTTGTTGACAAAATGTCGATCGAGTCAACAATGCTGATTTCGACTGTAAGAATTCAGGCACTCAACTGATAGGTTGACTACATGTAGTGGACATTATCTGCCTCAACTCCTTTCTTTGTCCTTTTCATGCATTTACATTTGACCTGCTATGGGGATTTTATCTTCATCTATTACCCCGTCCTCTTCTCAGCCCTGCATTTTCTGAGTTCTTTGCCTTATGCTTCATCTGCAGTGCAGGGCAGGAACAGAGCTGAGATATCTAGCTTCTATGAAAAGTGACTGTTAGAAACAGAAGAGCTCTCCTTTCTTTTTTTTTTTTTTTTTATATAGAACCTATTCTTCTTTACTTGCAGTCAAGTTCCAAGCCACTCTGCTGCCTTCTTTTTGTGTCATTGTTTTCTGGCCTCAGATTACTCACATAGTTTTAGCTGCCATTGGCTGCTTAACTTCAAATTGCTATATACACACACAGAGAGGGAAAGCCAAAGAATGGACTTTATAGGCACTGCAACAATGGTCATTAAAATTGTTACTAAGTAACAATTTTAATGAACATTGTTGCAGTGCCTATAAAGTCCGTTCTTTGGCCTTCCCTCTCTCTTTGTATACATCAAAAGCTTTACTAGGACTTCGCACTTGGGAGCTCTGATTATATCCCCACAGTTATCACTCTGCATTGGATACTGTCATTTTTCAAGTGCTTAACTTCAAAAGCATATTACCCTTAGCTTTTCCTTATGCTTCACTATTGCCTTTCGATTAAGATCCCATCTAGAGTTTCCTTTGCATGAAGAATGCCCAACTCCCCAATAGTGGCCAGCAAACCTCTTTTGGACATTACAACTTCTCTTTCCACCCCAAAATGGCAACTAAGGCCTGCAGATACTGGATCCTATCACAGATGTCACAGATAATCCAGCAGAATAGCCAACATGAGGAAACATACCACTAGTGGTCTTCTTTACCTCTTGTAGATCTGCAGAGGAGCAGGGGTTGCCCGAATACAAAGTGCTACATAATGTGGGTGCTTGGTGCAAAGTGTTGACTGCAATGGGGTGCAAGGTCCAGAGTTATGGAGGTAACTGTGCATGGTGACGTTTACTTAAGTGTATTTCAGATGAATGCTGCTGTGTTTTTAGTGTAATGATGTATATAGTAGGGTGTTTTGAGTATATTTGGGATACATGCTGTAGTGTTCTGATTGTACTCATGGTCTGGACATACACTTCAAAACTTTTAGAACACAAGAGCAGTTAAAACTCCCCAAATACAATGTACTAGAACATATTAAAACAAAGATTATCCACCCAGCATGTTAACTCATCACCTACAAACAGTAAAATCCCTGAATAAGAAAATAGATTAAAAATAGATTAAAACTTCAAATCAATTGTGTTTCCTGTTTGCTAACATATCTGTGAGAATGACATTTAATATATTGTTTTAATAAGTTACCAGATGAGCATGCCTCGAACATGAAGTCATTGTTTATATGATAATGCTAAACAGAGTCAAGACACTTGAAAAAAGCTTTTTTTTCTGTCTCAAAACAAGCTCAGTATGAAAGATTGTTTAACAATATATTTCAAGGTCTTGTTTCATGCAGACAGACATGTTTGAAATCAAGGCTCAGACATGGCAAAGTTGGTTTAGCAACAATATTGTGAATTGAATCATTTGTTATGCTATATGTGTTTGAGTTTATTATCTTCTAAGCTATTATCTAATGTATGTAGTTTTCAATTTTATTCATGTGAAATATGTTTATTTATAGTAATTCTTCCACAGATTAAAAAGAAGCATCACAAACAAGAACTGGCTCTCCTAATACTTGTATAAAAAGAGTATATAGAAAGAATATTTCATATAAAAAGGTGTATACATTATGCCTGTGCTACTCTGCAACTGTATGAGAACATACCATATTTATATACAGTGAGGAACAGAAGTATTTGAACACCCTGCGATTTTGCATGTTCTCCCACTTAGAAATCATGGAGGGGTCTGAAATTCACATTGTAGGTTCATTCCCACTCTGAGAGACAGAATTTAAAAAAAACATTCAGGAAATCACATTGTATGATTTTTAAAGAATTTATTTGTCTTGCACTGCTGAACATAAGTATTTGAAAACCTAAGAAACAGCAAGAATTCTGGCTCTCAAAGACCTGTTACTGTGCCTTTAAAAAAGTCCACCTCTACTCCACCCATTAATCTAACTTAGTGGCACCTGCCTGAGCTCTTTAAAGACATCTGTCCACCCCACAGTCAGTCAGACGCCAACTACTACCATGGGCAAGACCAAAGAGCTGTCAAAAGACACCAGAGACAAAATTGTGGACCTCCACAAGGCTGGAAAGGGCTACTGGGCAATTGCCAAGCAGCTTGGTGAAAATAGATCAACTGTTGGAGCAATTGTTAGAAAATGGAAGAGGCTAAATACGACTGTCAGTCTCCCTCGGACTGGGGCTCCATGCAAGATCTCACCTCGTGGGTTATCACTGATGATAAGAAAGGTGAGGAATCAGCCCAGAACTACAAGGGAGGAGCTGGTTAATGACATGAAGAGAGCTGGGACCACAGTTTCAAAGGTCACTGTCGGTAGAACACTACGCCGTCATGGTTTCAAATCATGCATTGCATGGAAGGTTCCCCTGCTCAAGTCATCACATGTCCAGGCCCGTCTGAAGTTTGCCAATGACCATCTGGATGATCCAGAGGAGGCATGGGAGAAAGTCATGTGGTCAGATGAGACCAAAGTAGAACTTCACTTGTCGTGTTTGGAGGAAAAAGGATGAGTTGCATCCCAAGAAACCTGACAGATCTAGAGGAGATCCATGTGAGAAGAGGTAGAGAGGGGAGAAGAGATCCAGAGCTGTGCACGGCTGCTTCTCTTCTTACTCTTCCTCTTCACACAGGATTCGAGCAGCAGTAGGAGCCATTGGCTGCTGTCAATCAACTGCAGTGAGGAGGAAGTGGGGGGTGGAGCTAAGCCCCATTGTGGGAGTCTATAGAGCCCGGCTCCATAGACACAAAGCTCGAGAGCAAGCAGACAGCATGTGTTTCCATAGCAATACGGACACACTAAGAAAGGGGAGGAGCCAAGATTGCTGGCGGGGGACATAAGAAGAGGAGGATTGGGTCACACTGTGCAATATCACTGCACAAAGCGGGTGGGTATAACATGTTTGTTATTTTATTTTATTTTTTTAAATACCCTTTAGTAACACTAAGTACAGTGGCACCTTCAACAGTATACAAGCTGAAAAAATGATACATGGAGGCATTACTCATAACAGCCAATCAGAAATCAGCAGTAATTTTTTTAACATAGGTTAGAAAATGCGAATTTCAATAGCTGATTAATTTGGTCCAAGCTGATGCAGCTCAGTTTTCTGAGAACTGTGAATATTCTAATTCTGTGATTCATTACTGAAAAAAACAGCCTGTTCCATAGTATGTAGAAGTCACCCAAGGACATCAGTGAAGAAAAACAGATACAATGCTGTGTATTCCTAAATGCTAATATACTGCAGAGTTAGTAACAATTAGTCACCACGGAATATTTCTTACATATTGCTCATCCATGAAAGGTTACTGTGTGACGAAATCAAATTACAGTCATCAAAACAGTGACTTATACCTGTGCTGCCATTTTATTAGAAAGTAATGAAGACAGAACGGGTATTTACTGTATTGTATGTCTATATGCACTAAATATAGCCGTTTCGTTTTCTAAACGGGGTACCATTGTACTTTTACTGCTTTAAGGCTCAAATGAACAAAGTGCTGCAAACAATGGATTTAATAGATTCAAGTCTTTTATTCTGAGAAATAAACATAGCAACATACTGCCTATTTTCAGTGTGATATTATTATCAAGGATATAAGAAAACAGTAGATGTAGTTCAATGTCAACAGCACACACTTTAGTCTTCATTTCCCTCTTTTCTCCATAAAGTAATTAGCTTGAACATCTGCTGTAGACATTGAAACAGATTTGTTTTAATATTATATTTAACAAGCCCTTTAAATCCACACATACTCACGCTAACCCTTTTGTTATAACTCTATTTTAAAAACATTCTTTTTTCCACAAGCTAAAAATGTCCAACACATAGCACACTGGGTTTGGCATTCACAAAGCATTTTACCAAAACATCGATATTTGACTATTTAAATACCAAGACCTCAAATAAAGATCTGGATACACAAAAATATCCAGCTCCTTTGGCATAACATTTTGTCCATACTGTCATCACCCAGGGAACCTACTGAGTGCAGGGGATGACACAAACGGGGGCTACTGTGCTCCTGTATATTGAACCATTTGATCTAACAGACACCTTCAAGCAGTAGAATGCTTGGCATGCAATGGAAGCATGCACCAAGTATTTCATTATTATTTATTACAGGCACTTCTATAGAAACTATCAATTTACGAAGCGTTTTACATATACATTGTACATTCACATCAGTCCCTAACCTTCAAGGAGCGTACAATCTAAAGTCTCCAACTCACATTCATACACACACATACTAGGGCCAATTTAGACAGGATCCAATCAGGGAAGGACTGACAACTCATGGGGCCCCCGGGCAATAGGGGATCATGGGGCCCCTGTGTCCTTGCCCAAACTCAAAAAAGCCTATGAAAAAGGTACCAGGGGCATCTCATGGGGCCCCCTACTGACCCCGGGCCCTCAGGCAGTGCCCGAGTTTCCTAATTTTTTTTTATTTTTTTTAAAGTCCACAAATGTGCAACTATAACGAAAAACCCATAAGTGTTCACAAAAAAAGTGCAAGTGCAAAACACCACACGAAAAAGTGCACTTAGGGGTATGCTTTGTCCTTCCCCTGAATCATGTGACTGCCGCGACGGCGAATCACAGCAGTCACATGACCTTAAAACCCCGCCTCCCGGCTTCTGAAACCCTTAAAGGGCCGGGAGGCGCCGGCGCCAAGGGGTTAATCAAGATGGCAGACAACAGTGTTAGTGAGTGCATGCAACAGTGTGTGGTGGTGAAGTTTCTTGGGGACAAAGGTGTAAAACCCACAGATATCTACAGAAGACTTCAAGCACAGTACTGTGGTGAGACGCTCAGCCGCAATAAGACAACTGAATGGTGTAAACATTTCAAAGATGGCTGTACGTCCGTCAGTGACGATCCTGGCAGTGGTGGTTCCCACGCCACAGCAGTCATTCCTGTAAACATTCAGCGCATGGATTGCCTGATCCTGGATAATCGACGCATAACCTGTTGTGAAACTGCACAAGAGACAAATATGTCTGTGGGAACACTGAAAAAATGATGATGAAGTAAAGCAGGCTGTCCGAGGATAGTTCAGGCGTACTGACAAATCTTTCTATGTCGAAGCTTTCCAGGCACTAGTTAAACTTTGGTATAAGTGTATGAATGTAGAAGGGGAGTATGTAAAAAATAAATGCAGTGTACTCTCTCTGAAATTTGTTCTTTTTATTATATAAACTCAAAAGTCCTGGTTTGACTTGAACTCCTTTTGTACATCTGTGAGGTGAGTGAAGCTAGAACCAAATTTATAACATACAGAGATACAACAAACTGTCATAAAATCCCTAATCACAATGTAATTCAGTGCTATCAAAACAAACAGCCTTTTCTTCATTTCTTATCACTTCTGGTGTTAAGGCCCATTCATCCCACACTGTGTTGCACTGCATTAAACAGCTCAATCAAAATGAATAGACTGAAATGCACTATGAAGCATATGAAAATAAGACAGGCTGCATTTCCTGCATTGTTGGATTTGGGTCGCCATTGAATAGCACAATGTTGCAGCAACAATGATCACCAGGTCAAATAGAAAGGTGAACTCTGCCCAGCAGGGGCACAGACATACATAAGAACCTGACAGAGGTTCTAATGCTTTCCTACTCTATCCAAAACTGGAAAAGACAGTTTTTAGGGGAGATAAGTCATTCATAAGAAGTGAAGCAAAGAGAATAACTGTGATATTGCCCAAATCAGCCAGTGGTTTGCATTTATTTTGGCTACCGTGGATTAACCCTCCATTTTCCTCTATTCTACGTTTTGTAAAGTTCTATCTTTTTCTCTCCAAAATCTTATATCTTTGCCATCTAACAAAATATACAAATGCCAGGAATATCAGAGTCTTGGTTCCAACTTGACCATTACTAGCAATAACAGAAAAAAAGAGGTTATATGAAAACTTCCAAATGTATTACAGCTGGCTGGGAAGATTTAGACATTTTCTACTGACAGACTTAAGAAACTGCACATGGTTTATTACATCTTTCATGGATGGATAAAGCATAGTTTATATTATTTCAGACTTAACACAGAAAATGAAAATAATGACAATGGCAAACCAATCCAAAGGCAAAAAGGACCCATAGATTTCTAAAATAAATATAGTTGCATTTTTAAATCAATGTTTTTCTCTCTCTCTTTTCAATAGTAAGTAATGCTTTAAAATGACCTTTAGGAAGGATTTTTCTAATGACTAGATGGTTTGGTTAAGCACCTGTGACCGCTTTCTGCCTGAAAGGTCAGACTCATAAGCACTTGGGTTATGTTAAAGTACTTTTTATTTTACACACTTGGTTGATGCATGCAGTTTAAATGGAAAAGGAATCTCATTATGTAAGCCTCAGTGAAAGACATATTTAGATAATGGAGTGATTAGCAGATGACAAAAATGGTGACATCACTTAACAGCTCAGAAGGAAAAAATACAAGCTAAAGATTAACCATTTCCAGACATTTTTATTTTGGAAGATGATTACTAAATGCTACTTAGTATCAGGAGGGCTACTGCAGGGATTACTATTAATGATACTACAGGGGGCCTCAGAACAATGTCATGTATAACATAATATCATGCCAGACTCTGGACATTGTCCTCTATCCAGGTTAACTGGAATTTGTATTATATGATGTCAGAATTGGGACAATGTCCTCTATTTCTGAAGTCTGCAATCAGTATAGTATGACATCAGACTCAGTACACTGCCCTCTATGCCTATAAACCAGAACTGGTATTTTATGTTGACAGAATCAGGTTACTGTCCTCTGTCCCTGTATTATATGATGTCAGACTGAGGACACTGTTCTCTGTCCCTCTAAACCAGAAATAGTATAATATGACATCAAGACTATGTCATCTATCTCAGAAATTTGGAATTGCTACATTTTACTGTAAATTCTCGTATAAGACAGTGTCCTACATTTGGCAGCTATTTCTTGTTGTAGTCTATGAAAGTTCTTGCAATACATTTTTGAACAACATAACTGTACTAGAGAACAGATTCTTTATTAATAGAAATAATTGCTTTAGATCTGTAAATTGGAACAATTAAAATTTCTCCCTGAACAAACACAGCATATAACTAGTGTAGAGCTATCAGGCAAACAGATATACTGAAGAACAGTATAACATTTGCATCAATGTTCTTCTAGGAGTAAATTCCCAGCATGCCCTATATGCTCTTGATCGGCTGTGAATGGTCACATGCAATCCAGTGCAATAGCTTTTACCATAGCATTATATAATTTGCAACCAAGCATTTTAAACATTAACTGAATATTCTCATCGAACAAAATATATCAGTCACTACGTTTATACCCCCAGCCAAAGTTGGCTTGAAATATGCTACCTTTTATTTCAAATCTAGTACTACATTTGCACACAATTCCATGTCAAAAAGACTTTAGCAGGTTACAAGACTCTAGAGTGGTGACATGACAATAGACAGACCTGATGTCAAACTAGAGCCTCCTAAATGTGCACAACCTATTCATATATTCACTCTTTGGAACAGGGAAGGGTCACAATGAATGTTTTTTTTCTAACAAGACTGTGATCATGTAAAACAAAAACAGTACTAAACGGCAGTACCCACAAAAGTGATTTGAAATCCCTTTTCACACTAATGCAAACAAAAGAAAATGTAATAGTAACTATAAATCACAATGTTACATTCTTGATTTAATATCTCATAGACAAGAAATGTTCAGGTTCGCAGCAGGATACAGAAGCCTATACAAATTGCAATACCTACTGGCAGTGAAGCACTAAATTGACATCTCCTCCACGGTGCTCACACAGGGTAGAAATAACTTGTTCATAGAAAATGTCATTTATATCAGCCCATCCAGCAACATTTGCAAAGGTAATGCATAACTTATATATGGGTGCTAAAGCCTACATAGAAGCTATAACAAAATATTACGTTGTAAAGGGTTTTATGGAAATACAAAAAAATTCTGACAAAAATTGGCTTCAAGATTATACATAAATCAGACAATTTACAATTACAGTTTTGTACAACTTTTGGCCTGTTTATAACAGCAAAACTGTGGGAAAGAGTCTAAAATCTTCAGGATTAAAGTGGTGCTGAACCCAAACCTATATTCCCATTCATTCTTCATTAATAATTACAATGTCCCTCTATCCAACTCACCCCTCCCCTTTTATAAAACTATGCTTTTTAATTATCCCCAGTTTTGGTCCTTCTGGACTTCTAAAAAGGAGGGGGCTTTGCGTCTGTTTGGCTTAAATATGCAAGTCATGGGAAAAGAGTTAAGGCCTGCATGGATGGGTTTTGGGCTTGTGTTGATGGCATCGGTTTGACATCAGATTGAGATGCTTAGGAGATCATTCAAATATCACTGACAGGTGAATTTCACCTGCAATTGACATCTTTCTGATCTGCATATGACCAACTTCAAGTGTGTTTTTCATTCTCACAGACTTGTATGGGATTACAAAACCCATCTGTTGCAAACAAAAGCCTATCAACACAGGCTTTGAGCCAGGTCCCGCAGTGGTAACATTGAAGCTCAATACTATTTCAATTGGCAATAAAAACTGTGCGGGTGCAAATTACTGCATATTTAGACACAAGGGGTGATCAGATTGAATCTCCCACAAAGACAAAACATTGGTGTCAGAAGGCTCTGATGAGAAATGAACTATATCCTGAATTTACTCCATACCGGTTCCAGCCAGTAAAGCTTAACATCGCCTGGGTTATGTGTGAAACGCGATTGTTCTTCAAACACATCTTCATAATAAGAGTGTAAATTTCTGCCCTGGGTCAAGGCAAGTCAGAGACATGTGAGCTGGGCTTAGTGGAAATGTGGCACAGATTATTGTGACTGGGACTTAAGTGCCTGTCAGGGAGTGCCATAAAAGGAGCTGTACAGTGGGGTTCACATGACTGAGGTTGGTTGGGATACCAATTTATACTCAACACATTTTTTTTTCCTGACCCATATTATTTCTGAAGATCTCCCACTAATTTATGTGATCAAAGACACTATGCTGCCTTCGAAACATTCCCAACATATTGTAAGAGGCATCTGTGGTGCTTGCAGCCATTAACAAAGTCTCCATAGGTATTTACACTAGCATTCATCAGAAAAAAAAGTATTTATGGTGATATATAAGCTCACTATAGCAAGAAACCATTAAAGTAGAAGTCCTTTTTTTAGCCCCCTCGTTAAAAAAGTATTTAAAGTCCTATTTACTCTTAACCCTCTTCATGCTCCAGTGCTATCCTCCTCTGCTCAGCGTCAGCAGCCCTCTTCAGACAAATGGACAGTGATGACATTCTTCCAATTTCCTGGGAGCCCAGCCTGTCATTTACAGGAACCCCAAGAAGGACATCATCATGCAGGCTGGGCTCAGGTCTGAGCAATGCTCAAATAACATTATTTGAATGCTGCTCAGTCCAGGATAAATGCTACAACATGCCAGAGGAAGCTACGGTGATATCATCAGACTGGCTACAATACTGCAGGGAAAAAGCATGTATAGCGATTTATGTAAACAAATTCCAGTAGGAACAAAAGGGAGGGGGAGTTGGATAGATAGTTCAAATGTCTGGAGTTCTGATTTAAGTACAGGAGAGTTCAGGCACAGCGAAGTGATTGTAGTCATAAAGTAATTATTAAATAGTTATGTGTTATCCCACGCTACCAACTAAAAAGTGACTCCAAAAGCCGTCACTTCCGGTCTTGGGACTAGACACCTGGCTCTGCCCAATGCGTGTCATAACAGGACCCCTGAAGAAGTCACGTGACCATGACGATACACACTGGGAAGTGCCAGGGGCCGAGACTGAAAATGACGAGAGCCGTGGCCCTGCAGTCTGTCATTTTATGCTTGTAATCAGTCTTTTAATGTAAGTGCAATATCTTTAATAAATATTCCTTTTCACAACATACTACACCATGAGGACATTCTCCGTTGCATGGGCTTGGTTGCAGAGTTGATATCGGAGATTTAAAGGGCCATACACCTGGCAAGTGGAAAGCATTCTATACGATCTGGAAGATACTCAGCTACAGTAGTGCAAGGTCTGAGATCTACCCCATGCTGGGGAAAGTGTGTCTGACCTGGTTGCATTCAGGTCTAACAGTGAGCGTATATATGAATGGTGGTGGGAGTCACTGTGTATGGATCTAGATTATTACCGCGGATGGTGAAATTTAACACAAGGAACAATATTGTTTGAAGAGTATTAAATTTTATGAACTGCGAATATGCACAAAAATGATTGTTTGGCGTATTTATTTTCATATCTGTTTATTAACATTTAATAGTGGTTCACAGTTGTGTTATTGCACCATATAAATTGATTAGGGAAAGTTCAACCAAAATATTTATTTTAGTATAAAGTAATTACTGCTAGCAGTGTGTCGTAACATTATGCAGGGATGATAGTATGGCTTCTTCGATATGTATAAGGCAAAATGACATGCATGTCATGCAAGCTCAACTCATTTTCCCTGAGGCACGTTGTTTCAAAAAAGTCTGTATAAAAACAGGCTGTACTCAACTATGCAAGTCCAAGGAATCAATGGGCTTCTGTAGGGTCTTTGTGCTGTGGGTGCAATTTAAACCCATCAGCCAGCATAACTTATGCAACACAGAATTACTGTCCTTTCAGTTCAGTATTCTTAACATCTTCCAGCTTCTTCCAGCTGGTTTAAGACAAAAAGAAAATATCTGTTCAGATTCTAATTTTAAGCATTTATGAGTTATGTACATACCACTCTCAAGGATGTGGTCAGGCTTAAATTTATTTTTAATCGCCTGTTCTAAGCATTTGTTGAATAATTAACATGTTATAAATAAGCAGCGGGCTGTTTGCATCATGACACTACAAATGAGTCTGAAATACATTTTACAGCCCATTTGGAGACCAAGAACAAATATATATAGTTTGGCAGAACTTGATATATTGTGTGATGCTATGTTCTTACTGTTTTTTTTTTTTTTAATTATAGGTCACTTTAACCCCTTCATGCCATACCTCCTGGCCCTTTAAGAGCTTCTAAACGCTGGAAGGCATGCATTCATGCGACCATTGTGATTGACTGCCACAGCAGTCACATAATCGAAAACCTCCCGATTACACCTATGCATCGAAAGTTTTTTGGTCCCTGCCCGTAACTGTGCTTGGAGTGCGCAAGGCATGTACCCTCAGCACAGAAAAGTGTTTACATTGGGCCGCATATATGCAGCCTCTCAATGTTAAGGTCCACCGGCTGAGAGACCACATACAGGTGTACCACCGTGGGAAGAGGTTAAAGTGAGAAAACAGTAAAAATGTTTTTCTAATGATTTGAAAAGAGTTAGGAAGGGTTAGGACCGCTGGCTTTCCCCTCACTTTCTGTCCCAGTGACTTCA
The DNA here is from genome assembly GCF_062004578.1 of Staurois parvus. Taxonomy (NCBI): domain Eukaryota; kingdom Metazoa; phylum Chordata; class Amphibia; order Anura; family Ranidae; genus Staurois; species Staurois parvus. Next base: position 7,396,597 of record NW_028318099.1, on the reverse strand, counting down.
AGTAGGTAAACCTACGCTACCAACAATCATTTAATTGACATGTCCCAATTGTAGAGATTATCCTTACTTCTTGCCCCAAGGGCCCAGAGTACAAAAAGAATAACTACAAAAAATGTCTACAAAAAAGTCTAACGGGACTTCCATTTTAAGGCATTTTAGGGCAAGCTTGCAGGTTGCAAATGTGGACTGCTGACCTCCCTTTGTGAAAATGCAATTGCTGCTTCCTGAATATTTTGACTGGACAGTGAGGCAGCCCATCATTACCATAGGTCAATAGAAATATGTTCAAGGTGGAAGGTAGTGATATTATCAAAAAGTACCTTTAGATGTCTGCATAAGTAATATTCCTTTAATGACAGAGTATCCCTAAAAGTAACTGCATGTAAAGGATTATAACTTTTTAAAAATGTGTATATTTTTATATAACCTGAGATACTTTATTTGTAGTTTGCTTATGATGGACCCCATACCTGTATGCAGAGTTGAAGAACATGTTCAAAGGAGCCTCACATTTGCAATACATTTAAAAATCTGGAAGCTGTGCCTAAACAATGAAACCAGATCTCTTGATTTTTTTTCTCTCCTTCATTACATCCTGAAATATTACCCTTTCAGGTCTGCATGTAATTACATGTAATAGTCATTGTGCATTAAAATGCACATAAAAAACCCTCATAAGAACATCTGCCAAATGTCTTGAAGTTAGCAGGGAAAAAAATTCAACACAATATTCTACTTTTGACAAAATACTATTACATAAGCCTTTTGTTCTGCTAATATTTTAACATTTTTTGTACATTACCTTATGTGCTGCACAAACAACATCTGAAATGTGTGCAGTGGTAAATTATGCAAGAGATATGTCAACATGAAATAAACTTAGCTTTTTGCATCAAATCAATCTCAGAATGTATTCATTAAAAAAATAAAAAACAAAACAGATGGGTGAACTTTAAAGACAATTGCTCAAAGTGGCCTGATATGGAACTGATTGAAGAAATGTGTTGGAAATAAAAAGCAACAATTTTAGCTGCATTATCTGTATATACCTTTTGGGCCAAGATTTAAGACAGCAAGCTTAGAGAAGGCAACAATAATGCTAAATAAATATGTGGTCCTTTTGTAATTTGGATAAAGTCAGCAGCAGACCTGGGGAAATGTATGCATGCATTGATGGAAGGCATCACAAGATTCTCTGTAGCTTCGGCATAATACATAACTGCGCAGTCAAATGGAAGCTCTACTGGTGCACTAAGAACCTCATTCTGGCTTCAATATTTGCATAACTAAATATTACAGTCAAGGTTAAAAAGGACAGTGGCTACAGATAGGTAAACCGATAAGTGTGGGTCAACATCCAAACTGGACCAAGTTCTGTTGAAATACCAGGCAAGCTGTAGTTTTATTGAGAATATTTGAAAGAAAAAGCATGCCCCCTCCGCATCAATCCAGGGCACCAGGCACACAGACTGGTGTCACCATGGGACAAGGCTTTCAGTGTGCCAAAAGTGATGCCAGATTTAAAAATGCATTTTAAAAAATAGAAACTACCTCAACACATTACTTTCATCAAAAAGAAATCCATTGCAGCCTCTGTCTGCACTCATCCAGGCCCATGTCCTCCTATGATAGGCACACAGCTGTACACACATCTTTAGAGTAAATGCCCTTTGTTAGAGCTCTTACCTCTCATAATGCCTACGTGTGCATGTCGCAGCACTAGTACTTCCTGGATTGCCACCTAGTTCATCATATATATGTTTCCATTGCCTCCGTGCAGTAATCTGTGTAATAAAAACAGGAGCATTCATATTAATGATTTGTTATATTATTCACATTGTGATACTGCAATTGTATTCTGTGCATATTGTACAAGATACATTTATTGTGCAACATAGTGCAAATAGCCATGATGTACAGTGTCCAACAGCAACCAGACTTTGACATTCATTAGTCTAGCCTACATATGTTTACAGCTGAGCTTCAGGCTGATAACAAACACCATTTACTGCAGTTATGTTTCCATTAACAAATCATTCAATGTATTTTTAGATATAGCTGGTATAAGATCTTGAATCTGTATTTAGATTAGCTTCCTCTCCGCACAGCAACACTTAATAGTGGGAAGGTCAGGATTATTAAACAGTAAATGTATGCTTACAGGAGGGAAGAGCATTGATAAACCCTATCGATGTGCATCTGCTGCTTTACTGTCCAACCAGCAGCCTACTGAAAGCATAAACCATTGATTGAGCACTAGACTAAAACAGCCTATAGATTATTTGATTATTTGCTTGATTCCCCCATCAACAGTCAGCGCTATTGTGTTCTGCTGGTGGTGGGGCCCAGGGAGCCTTCCTAGTCAGGAGAACACAATGATTACTGCTAGCGGCTATAGTTGCTGGAAGTAATTGCATGTTAAAAATCCAACAGGCTGGTTGTACCCAAATTGATTGATGGATGGATGGCTTAAATGGTAAGAGTCCAAATTGCTTTAATGCTTCACACATTAAACAGCCATTACTGTTTTTTGGGCCATGCCACTCTCCTTTCATCAGGACTACCAAAAAGATTACAAATAAATGTAGACAATATGATACATTTCCATATGAGTAATCCAAAAACACGTAATAATCATGAACGATATGTATATTGGCAATCTATATGCGAATATGAACAAAACAAGAAAAACCCTCCATATAAATATTCAAATAACTTCAGAGCTATTAAAAACACTTTATGAAATGTAATAAAAACATATATTTTCTGAGCAGATAATTTGAAAACAGGTTGCTATATCACATATTTCATAAAGTACATCTTAAATTAACAGCTGCATTTCTAGCAATATAACAATGCAACAAAAAACAAACTCATACCTTAACTATGAATAGATAATGGAGCAATGTTTATACCAAACTCATACATAATAAAATATACTCTACAAATTCTGTCATTTGTCTAAATCTATCATGCTTAAAACTAAAAGATGCATCAGTCCTAACTGTGCTTACAATTGTTTATATATAGGGTGCACAGGATGCCAGGGATGGGTTCTGGACCAGAGATATATTTCAACACTATTTGGGCTGTGGCTCCTTTAAGGGTGAGTTTAAGGGACCTTTTAGTACTCAGGGGTTCTCACCCATGCAGGTGAGGGGTTCTGGGGTAGTCCAGTCAGAGAGAAGATGACTGAATTCAATACTCTCCGGATTGGTTTACAAGTCCTAATTTGGGACCTGGAATTCGAAGGCTCAGAGAGACACTGGGTGGAAAACAGCATCCAAACCCTGATTACAGGGACATTGGACCCAGAGTTAACCCACCTGCAAGAGTGGCTTGCAAAACACCAGGAAGGGGTCAGCAGGTGTATATGAAGTGGTGGGGATCCTGCCCTCTGAGGTAGGTTTCACCATGACTCCTTGTGGTCACAGTGTAGAGCAGTGTTTCTCAACCTTTTTTCAGTCTAGGCACCCTTTAAAATGATGCACAATCTCAGGGTACCCCATTCTAAAATGATTCATTCTTCCAAAGCAAATACACCTTTGCAGACTGGTACTAACTAGTATTCCAGTGTTTCTCTTCTCCCTCTGTTTCTGTCCCTCACTCCGTTAATATGACCCCAGTGCTGACAAACAGGGGCAAAGGGGGTGCAAACAAGGATGTTGTGTAGGTACCCGATATCCTCCTTATTGACGTCCTTGGTTGTTAGGACGCCAGTGGCTAGAACATTGTAATGGTGCACAATGAAAACCTGTGTCTTTGTGTAATTAAAATGCAGGTTAATCCATTTGCTGGGTTGTATAAGATTTTTGGGTAATCTTTAGGTATTTTGCCAAGGCATTCCTAAAGAAACCTGAAGTCAACCCAGGGTGCCGAGGCACCATGGCTGAAAAAGCCTGGTGTACAAGATGCAGAGAGAAATTATCAGTGTGGCTTCGTGCACTATAAAGGACTGATCCGAAGAGAAGAAAAGAGAAAAAAAAAGCAAAAACATACATGCATAGATCTTCTGGGGGGAGGGAGGCTAATATTTTGGAGGGGCTCAGTCTGCTGCATTTAGCCGTTTGGCTGAAGCTATTACATTTCTGACTGGTTGCTACAGATTACCATTGATCCTTGTTTCTTCCATTACAACTCTATATAAATGCTCACATATTGCAGTTATAACACGTTGACATGACAAATATCTGTGTATAATCTGTACATATGCTGGATTCCTCACAGACTTTATTGGCTAGTGAGTTATTTGAGTGCCCTAGTTTTCTGCAAGTCACAGAGGAGAATCATTAAACTTGAATACATCTTTCATATGCTTTCAGGACAAAGATACTGATTTACATTTACTGCAGCACTGCAACAGGATAAATACATTCAGCTGCAATAAATTCCATACATTAGAAAATTGTCTGACCTGGGAAAAATTCCCCATACCCACTAAAGCCACATACAGTCATGGCCGAAATTGTTGGCACCCTTGATATTTCTCCAGGAAATCATGTATTTCTCACGAAACGTATTGCATTAACACATGTTTTGCTATACACATGTTTATTCCCTTTGTGTGTATTGGGACAAAACAAAAAAAGGGAGGAAAGAAAGCAAATTCGACATAATGTCACACAAACCTCCAAAAATGGGCTGGACAAAAGTATTGGCACCCTTTCACAACTGCGGATAAATAAGAATGTTACAAGCATGTGATGCTCCTGTAAACTCACCTGGGGCAAGTAACAGGTGTGGGCAATATAGAAATCACACCTGAAAGCAGATAAAAAGGAGAGACGTTCACTTAACCTTTGCATTGTGTGTCTGTCTGTGCCACACTAAGCATGGACAACAGAAAGAGGAGACGAGAACTGTCTGAGGACCTGAGAACCAAAATTGTGGCAAAATATCAACAATCTCAAGGTTACAAGTCCATCTCCAGAGAACTAGATTTGCCTTTGTCCACAGTGCGCAACATTATCAAGAAGTTTGCAACCCATGGCACTGTAGCTAATCTCCCTGGTCGTGGACGGATGAGGAAAATTGATGAAAGATTGCAACGCAGAATAGTCCGGATGGTGGATAAGCAGCCCCAAACATGTTCCAAAGACATTCAAGCTGTCCTGCAGGCTCAGGGAGCATCAGTGTCAGCGCGAACTATCCGTCGACATTTAAATGAAATGAAACGCTATGGCAGGAGACCCAGGAGGACCCCACTGCTGACACAGAGACATAAAAAAGCAAGACTACAGTTTGCCAAAATGTACTTGAGTAAGCCAAAAGCCTTCTGGGAAAACGTCTTGTGGACAGATGAGACCAAGATAGAGCTTTTCGGTAAAGCACATCATTCTACTGTTTACCGAAAACGGAATGAGGCCTACAAAGAACAAAACACAGTACCTACGGTAAAATATGGTGGAGGTTCAATGATGTTTTGGGGTTGTTTTGCTGCCTCTGGCACTGGGTGCCTTGACTGTGTGCAAGGCATCATGAAATCTGAGGATTACCAAAGGATTTTGGGTCGCACTGTAGGGCCCAGTGTCAGAAAGCTGGGTTTGCGTCCAAGATCCTGGGTCTTCCAGCAGGACAATGACCCCAAACATACGTCAAAAAGCACTCAGAAATGGATGGCAAAGAAGCGCTGGAGAGTTCTGAAGTGGCCAGCAATGAGCCCAGATCTAAATCCCATTGAACACCTGTGGAGAGATCTTAAAATTGCTGTTGGGAAAAGGTGTCCTTCCAATAAGAGAGACCTGGAGCTGTTTGCAAAGGAAGAGTGGTCCAAAATTCCGGGTGAGAGGTGTCAGAAGCTTATTGATGGTTATAGGAAGCGACTGATTTCAGTTATGTTTTCCAAAGGGTGTGCAACCAAATATTAAGTTAAGGGTGCCAATACTTTTGTCCAGCCCATTTTTGGGGTTTTGTGTGACATTATGTCATATTTGCTTTTCTGCCTCTGTTTTATATTTGTTCCAATACATACAAAGGGAATAAACATGTGTATAGCAAAACATGTGTTAATGCAATACCTTTTTTGTGTGAAATACTTGATTTTCAGGAAAAATATCAAGGGTGCCAACAATTTCGGCCATGACTGTATAGTCTTTAGCACATACAGGCTATTACCATCTTTTCAATTATGTTTAAAACAAATATGTGCATTTATCTTGTTAAAGAAAACAGTTTTTATCTAAAAATACTAATTATATATGTACATGGGGCTGCCATATTTGCTCATTACTCATTGTTTCCTTTCCTGCAGTGCTATATAGTGTTTGTACTTTACGGTTCTTCTCTCAATTCAACTCTATTAGGCAGGACATACTTTAATTTTTGTTTTGGCGTTCAACCAGTGGGTTGAATGAAGAAAAAAAAAGACCAGATTCCCTCATCCACACACTTGATGTGGATCGGGGAATAACTCCACCTGATATTGTGTTCTAATGGCAGCAAGCCTCCCCTGCCGTCAGAATACATTGATCAGTGCAGATACCTATAGCTGGTGGCGATGATCATTCAGGAAATACCTGACAGGCTGGCTGTATGAAGTCAATCAGTAGATCGACTTCTGTACAACCAGTCTGTCCATACATGGATTGAAATTTTACTGGTTGCTGCTGAATCATCAGAATTTCATTCCATGTATGGCCACCTTTAAAGCAATTCTAATGGCTCATTTTGTTTGGGGGGGGGGGGGGGGGAAAGAGAGAAATAACAAACAAGTTATACTAACCTACTACTGTGCAGTGGTTTTGCACACAGCAGCCTGGATCCTCTTCTCGGGACCCCCACAGGCTCTCCTTGCACCTCCCTCCTGTTGGTGCCCCCACAGCAAGCAGCTTGCTATGGGGGCACCTGCTGCTCCATGTGTCTATTCACACATGGAGCCGCAGATTGGCCCCGCCCCCTCTCCTCATTGGCTGACTGGCTGTGATTGACAGCAGGGGGAGCCAACGGAAGAGACCCGGGACAGCCGAGGCTGTCATTCACATCACTGGATCGCGATGAGGCTCAGGTAAGTATTGGGGGGGCTGGGGGCACTGCTGCACACAGAAGGTTTTTTACCTTCATGCATAGGATGCATGAAGGTAAAAAAACCTTGAGTTTTTACAACCGCTTTCATCTACCAACACACTGAAAATAATGCATTACCTACATATCTGATATTTTATCTTAACATAAAGGTAAGATGTCTTATCTACCCTGCCTCTAGTGGCTAATCTACAAATCTCTACATGTAATACAATAAAACAGTTTAGGGAAGAACAAACATATGGGGTAAATATAGAAAAAGAAAACACTGCAAAAATAGCTCAAAATATGCATTTATTAGAAAAATATTATAATAATAATTTATTAGAAATAATTATACACATGCATCCAGCTTCTCTCAATGTTTTTGAAACAAGGACTTCAACATACACAGGCACTGCAGTACATTTTAAAATGCAACCAAACTTGTTAAAGGCAGCTGGATACTTTCTGAGCTTGTTTTCCTTGGAAAGCATACTCATTCTGAGTAGAAAGGCCTTTCCCCTGTCAGAATGCTTCATAGTGGGACTACTGTTCTCTGCATGTAAGCAGTGGTCTCCCTCCAGAGGTCAGACACACTTCCTGTTGAGTCAGACCTATGAATCTTCAATCAGGAAAGCTCATGATCCATGCTGATCTGGGAGCCCAAGCGGTCAGTCTGAGGTGTTGAGGTGTGTCGGACCTCTACAGAGAGACCACTGCTTCCAAACAGAAAGCAAGGGTCCTTCTCTTCATCATTACTAGATTAAACTGGACTTTCAATTGGGCTTTAATGTGATGCAACAATACATGAATGCTAAGCAACCATCAGAAATGCTAAGCAACCATCAGAAATGTTTTAGGTGCTTTCTTTGTTCCTAGGTATACAAGGCCACAAAAACCACCATTGATCGGCTGATAAGTACTGCCTCCACTAAGAACTCTACTTCTCTAGCCCTCTAATAATACATAGAGAGGAGGTGATGTAAGGTAAAATGGGTAATATTTAACATAAAAGAAAAACAGCAAAACAAATGTGAAAAGCCAGCAAGTCATAGCCTGTATTAAGGTACCATTATGTATATCCACTTTCATTATTTTACTTGTTTTGAACTTAATTCATAATAATAATAATGAATCTTATTCTCAAGCCTTAAACTTGCCGACATCCAAAAAAAACTGCATGTTTTTCAAGTTTACATGCGTGTAAAATTACAGAGAAGGGGGAAAAAAGATACCCAAGATTACAGTATCCAGCAATTAAACAGAAATACATTTCATCTAATCAAAGCAGAATCTGGAAACAATTACTGCTGACATCTCTCATTTCTCTAGTACAGATGTCATATCTTGAGAATGTGTTTTATTTCAATGCTGTAAGTTGCAGGGGAAAAAAAACAACAAAAAAATGATCTCAATCTTTTTTGCTTTATCTAATGTTTTCTTGGTTCAAAGAACATAGTGTGCACTCCGTGACCATCAAAATGTATTTGTGAGCTAAATATAGAGCACTCATGTCAGATAGCATTAGTTAATAAAAACGAGAGAGAGAATTTTCTGAATAACTGATAACTTCCTGTTTATCTGCTGGTGGCTTTTCACCCATTAAGCTATTTTACACCACAATTACAGCAGAGAGAAGCAAAACTCACTTTCTTAATGGCCCGGTCTGATTATGTTTTAAAGCTTTTAAACACATTCTACATTATTAGACATGAGCAGATGTCAGGTATTTTGCCAAGTGAAGTTTTCATTTTTTTTTTTTTACAATCTTGGCTGCTTATACAATAATAAGCTTTTTCTTAACATGGGAAAAAATTACAGACCCAACTAATTTCCTTGACGGGGAAGAGTTACATGTGTTTTCCACTTGTACTTTTTTACGACAAGTTTACAATTCTTCTAAAGCTGGAATTAATCAAGCTTCGCTTCAAGACTGTTTCAATAAACCCCCAATGTACTTTGCTATTCTGAAATATTGTTTATATAAGCTTTTATTCAAAATTGGTTAAACTGGGAAAAAGGCATTGCACAATTCATGCTTCTCAAACAATCCCAGAGATATGTATTCTTAAGGCTGATCTTTTGCCAAGAGCTAGAATTTCAAACTATGCTCAGCAAAAATGTTTTGCTCCCACTGCCTGTGTGTGTTGAAGGGTCAGCTCATTAAAGAGAGATACAGTATTTTAGTTATAGATGGAGCTTTGTGGACTGAGTCATTCTCTGGCTTGTTATGTGTCATGGATACTCCAACAGTGAAATCTCTGTGTATAACTCCTGACTCTGTTCCTGTCTACCTAGGTTCTGCCAATCTTAGCATGTTCTGCCAACCTCATGTTGCATTCTCGATGATATAAAAGCAATTATTAATTTAACAGTGAGAATGGGAACCTATCATAATGACTATGACAGGCGTGCTGACCTTAAACACCCGAACACAGAGATTCAAGTCCACCTGAGAGATCCAAGAAGCTTTAAGATGGTTCTAAGCTGAACTACATGCAAACAAGTAAATACATTATTAAAATACAGATTATAGGAGCTGTTTTGGCTTCCATGAAATGTGTATTTGTATTTTCCACCCAGTCCTGAGATTGCCACAGCACTTAACCTTGGTGACCTGACTCTCTTTATTACAGTAATGCACACGGCTAGGTCACTTCCCCATCCCTTGCAAAGGATTGAGCAGTGAAGCAATAACAGTAACTGATCATGTCATCTATGTTCTTTCCTCCTTTCCTCATCTGGGGAGTTCTTAAAGGGATAACAACAGCATGAAACCAAGTCAAATCCAGGTATTAACACTAGCTGCATTTATAAATACATTTAAATTGGTTCCAAAGGCTAAAGTTTTTTTTACCTTCGTGAATTCTATGCATAAAGGTAAAACACCTTCTGTGTGCTGCCTCCCTACCCCTAATACTCACCTGAGCCCCCTCTCGATCCAGTGAAATGCACGGGAGCCTCGGCTTTCTCTCTCCTCATTGGCTGACACAGCTTCGGGAGCCATTGGCTTCCACTGCTGTCAATCACAGCCAGTGAGTTAATGAGGAGAGAGCAGGGCCAAGACACGACTATGTGTCTTATGGATGCATAGAGCGAGATTTGGGAGTGAGCACAAACCAGTGCCCCCTATAGCAAGTGGCTTGCTATTGGGAGCACTGGTCAAGGCGGAGGAGATAGGAGTGCCATTGAGGGACTCAAGAAGAAGAGGATTTGGGCTGCTCTGTGCAAATCCATTGCACAGAGCAGGTAAGTATGACGTCTAATTTTTTTTTTAGAAAAAAAGCCAACCTTTAACTTCCTCCCACCCGCCATATAAGGTAATGACAGGTAAAAGGCGGTTCTCTCGTTCTGGGAGGACATCATATGACGTCCCCCCCACTCTAACTGCGTGTGCGCGGCTCCGGGAGCATGCAGCACGGCAATCGGTGGTGGGCTGTGTCCCTCGGACACAGCGGATCAATGATCAACAGAAAGAGCCGAAGATGTCGGCTTGGTCATGTGATCAGCTGTGTCCAATCACAGCTGATCCCATGTAAATAAGGAAATGCCGGTTATCGACATTTCTCTCCTCACGAGCGGTCATGCTGACAGCTCGAGAGGAGATAAGAGCCGGTAATCGGCATTCCTCGGAGGGGACATGTACACTGATCATCAGGGCACTGATGATCAGTGTAGCCCCAGCAGTGCCACCTGTCAGTGCCCATCAATGCCAGCTGTAAGTGCTCATCAATGCCACCTGCCAGTGCACATCAGTGACTCATCAATGCCCCATATCAGTGCCTACCAGTGCACATCAATGCCACATATCAGTGCCCATCTGAGCTGCCTTTCAGTGTAACCAGTCAGTGCCACCTATCAGTGCTGCCAATCAGTGCCAGTCAGTGTCGCCTATCAGTGACAGTCAGTGCCACCTATAAGTGCGCATCAGTGCCTGTCACTGCTGCCTATCAGTGCTGCCTAAAAGTGCCAGTCAGTGTCGCCTATCAGTGCCAGTCAGTGACACCTATCAGTGCCATATATGAGTACTGCCTTTCAGTGCCCATCAGTGATGCCTGTCAATGCCCATCAGTGCCACCTACTAGCGCCTCCTCATCAGTGCCCATCACTGAAGCCTCATTAGCGCACATCAGCGAACATTTAATAACAAAAACTAAGAAAAAACTTTTTTTTTTCAAAATTTTCAGTTGTTTTTGGTTTGTTTAGCAAAAAATAAAAAACCCAGGAGGTGATTAAATACCACCAAGAGAAAGCTCCGTCTCAAAAAAATTATAAAAATTTCATATGGGTACAGTGTTGCATGACCGCACAATTGTCAATCACACTGTGACAGCGCTGAAAGCTGAAAACTAGCCTGGGCAGGAAAGGGGTATAAGCGCCCTGTAGGCAAGTGGTTAATATCACTTTAAGGATTTATTACAAATGCATAACTGCTTTGTCCATATCTGCCTAGAGTTCATCTTTAATTCCAAAGCGTAGAATAAAAAGGAAATATTTTAGATGAACTAAGGTAAACAAAAACAAAGACACCATAGCAGTGGCTAATGAAATGAGTAGTGGCCTCTACCACAATTGTCAATGCTTATACTTCTTCCAAACAATGCCCAGATCCACCACAGTCATACTTAGAACATAAAATGGTGTCACGTCACCTCCTCTTCTCTAAAGGTGGCCACTGTACAGATACAATTCCTGCAAGTGTGTTCAAGATTACCAATTGCCAGTTAAAGGGAAACTAAGGAGCTATGACACCTAGATAGCTGACTATAGTTTGGGTCGTGTATGTACAGTTAATGCTCCCAACTGAAGTAGAAGAACTGTTTATGGGTAGAAAGAACTGTTCATACACATTTTCTGTTTAAAGTGGCTGTGGCTGTACCAGCCACTACATTGTTAAGGCAGCAAATGGGCAGAGCATTGAACGTACATTTATGAAATATCAGGTGACATTTAATTTGTGCTGCTGAGTCTTTGCCATTATGGAGGCATACAGTGGGGCTCACAGAAAACGTTTCATCAGTACACCTTAATCATAGTTCTGTGTTGTAGCAGGCTGCAGTACAAAAAGTTTGGGTCAGCATTTTCATAATGCTGAAATGTGGCTGTCAAGGGGTGTGAGAGAGGTAATCATGGAACCAAAAGGTGCAAGTTTATCTTTTATTGTATATGTTCATTTATTTTAGGAAAGTACTGGGAGGTTCCCCAAGGCCAGAGCTCTATTATTAGAGCCTTGGGGCACAGGAACCTGGCAAATAAAGTAACAGTCCTTAGCTATAATCCATTTTTATTCAAAGAACATTCTTTAACTGGTTCAAAGCTGGATTTGAATATTGTGACAATGTGTACATAAGCTTATGATATGAAACAATTATGTATCATAATAACTATACAGAAAATAATTAAAGTCTTTGCCTCGTCAGCCTATAGACACAGGCGTTCATAGCATGTAAGTAAACATTACCTTCATGTTCCCTCTAGAAAAATGATCAGATCAGGGACATGACTTAAATGTATTCTGGGAATGAAATGGTAAGAGGCAGGGGCAGACTGACAACTCATGGGGCCCCCGGGCAATAGGGGATCATGGGGCTCCTGTGTCCTTGCCCAAACTCAAAAAAGCCTATGATAAAAAGGTACCAGGGGCATCTCATGGGGCCCCCTACTGACCCCGGTCCCTCGGTCAGTGCCTGAGTTTCCAAATGGTCAGTCCGCCCCTGGTAAGAAGTATACATTTTTGGCACAGATTACTAGCAGAAGGCTATTTTATAGGTTTTAAAGGCCTCATATGTGGCCCTTACAATAAATGTGACACTATAGTCATCCCCATTTGTGGGGGACACAGCATTAGAGAGCGCAGGTAACTAAGTTACACCTAAGGTGTCCAAAGTTACGCAGAAAATCCATAACTCAGAGTGTTCTCATATGTAAATATCGACTTACTACAAAAAGACCACTACAAGTGGTATTGAGAAAAAAAAGGAGGTGGGGGACAGGAAGGGTACTTGGCTATGTCTCTTGAATTCCCAATTGTTCATGACTGCCTCATCAATGTAATGGGCAGCTTCATTGACCAATTGTGAATTGAAACTTAAAGTGGAACTTCACTCTCTCAATCAACATGAACTATGTATGTTTAATCCTCATTCTGCTAGCATTAGTAAATGGATAGGAAAGTATATCATATTTACTTGTTTTACATTTTATTCATTTCTTCAGTTACTTCCTGGTTTCCATGCCTTGGCAAATTATGTCCTACATCCCAGCATTCTTCAGGAGGGGAGGGAGGGCTCTCAGCTCAGCCAATGCCTGATCTAAGGGTAGATGGATTCTAGGAAGTAAATGCTACATGAATCATCTGCTCCTGCTCAAAATGGCCACTGCCAGAAATGCCAGGAGGTGCTTTTCAAAATGATTTTTCAGCAAAATAAAGCATGAAGACATGGATGGATGGGAGTTTGATTTGAATATTAACAATGAATTAAATAGAATGTTTGGTTTGTGGTGCTCAAATGCAGAGCAGTTCCACTTTAAGTGTCAGTTTCTAGCTGAAAGACTATTAGTCTTCTATGAAGGAGGTATGTTGTGAATAGTTGTAAGTGCTCTGCAAAGCAGTGTGTGCTAAAACAGTGTCATATGTATATGATATAATTAAATACATCCTATCATGTCAAGTGCTGAATTACAAATTATGTCTCTCAGCCACTAGAAAGGAATGAAATGTTTGACTTAGGGGCTTTCAGGGAAGGCAAATTGCTGCATCTGATCCCAAAACTGCCAACTGGGCAACATGGTACAAGATTAATACTGGGCACACAGTCATTGATATTTATAAATTTTATTGCACAGAAATGCAAGTCTAAAGCCATAAACAGTGATACAAAATAAGAATCTCTAAAAACTTACCGTTTCATATCCTCCCAGTTTTTGAGCAGCTTGAAACATAGTCCAAAGGTTAACTGTTAGAAGGACAATAAGTATTTAGATAAGCATTAACCAGCGCACTTCAAACAAATGACAAGTTAATTATTTTATTCACAAGAAAATTAAGCATGGTAAACAATGGTGTGAAAAAATTATATGTAGATCGCATATGTTAAATATAATATACACACATCTAACTAATTTTTTTGTTTTACATAAAGAACACACACTTTACACACAGCTAACAACATTAATACAATGGGGGATATTTACTAAAACTGGAGCACACCGAATCTGCAGCAGCTGAGCATAGTAACCAATCAGCCTCAAACTTCAACACGTTCAATTAAGTGTTGATAAGAAAACCTAGAAGCTGATTGGTTACTATGCAGAGCTGCACCAGATTCTATGTGCTACAGTTTTAGTAATCCCCCCCCCCCCCCTCGAATGTGTGTATATAAGATTTAGATAAGTGCAAAAAAGTACTACAGAGTAGATGTATTTATTTTTCATTTGAAGTCTATAGCATGCGTTCTAAAAAGCATTAGGGGTTTTATCTCGGGTCAAAAGAATTACCCAATTACACTGTGATAAATTATATATTAAAATACTTGAAATGAATTTCTAGTGTTGTACATTTTAGGAGTATGGATGGTATACATGTAGAAAGAATCATTGATTTCAACCCTGATCAAGCCTAGGTATACTTAGGCACTTACAGTATCTCGCAGGAGTACACCCCTCACATTTTTGTAAATATTTTATTCTATCGTTTCATGTGACAACACTGAACAAGTGACACTTTGCTACAATGTAAAGTAGTGAGTGTACAACTTGTATAACAGTGTAAATTTTCTGTCCCCTCAAAATAACTCAACACACAGCCATTAATATCTAAACCACTGGCAACAAAAGTGAGTACACCCCTAAGTGAAAATGTCCAGATTGGGCCCAAAGTGTCAATATTTTGTGTGGCCACCATTATTTTCCAGCACTGCCTTAACCCTCTTTGGCATGGAGTGATGACATCACGGAGCTGGTGGATGTTAGAGACCTTGCGCTCCTCCACCTTCAGTTTGAGGATGCCCCACAGATGCTCAATAGAGTTTAGGTCTGGAGACATGTTTGGCCAGTCTACCACTTTTACCTTCAGCTTCTTTAGCAAGGCAGTGGTCACCTGGAGGTGTGTTTGGGGTCTTTATGTTGGAATACTGCACTGCAGCCCAGTCTCTGAAGGGAGGGGATCAGGCTCTACTTCAGTATGAGGGGTGTACTCACTTCTGTGAGATAATGTATTTACCAACCCAAAGTTTAGAGCATGTATATTTTAACACTGGAAATACAGTATGCCATGCGCGCAGACTGTCCAGCTGTACAAAGGCGCACCCTGAAAACCCATTTCTTCAGGGAAGCCTACCCCACCCTCACCTAATTGCCGACCTCCTCCACTCTTCCTACCACTCCATCCCACACAGCCATTTCCTCCTGTACCACTATCCCCTCCCTCCTAGATTGTAAGCTCCAAGGAGCAGGGCCCTCAAACCCCTTGTGTATTGTATTGTTATTGTATTGTTTCATGTTCTGTCCCCCACTATAATGTACAGCGCTGAGCAAACTTTTTGGAGCTATATAAATATTGTATAATAATAATAATACAAAGGCCCTCTGGAGCTTAGGGATCTATTTGTATTAGACATGTGTCAGATGGGTACTGGGGTCCCCCCCAGCATCACCCAGATGAGCATGAGGCTCATTTCCATCTTGTGGCAAATGCTTACAAAGTAAAAAAGTGTTTGAAGTTTTAGTTACATGGGGAAGGTAAAAATGGGTGTTGCACCAGGGACCTTTGATGACTTCATCCGTCAAACCATTCATAAATATAAACTTGCAAATGCAACTAAAGACGTTTTAAGATACATTTTTGTTTTTTTAAGGAAAAGCATCTTCCAGCACATAAACTTCCTGTTTAATAATTTCAAACACTGAACGCAGTGTTATAATACACAGCAACATAAATAAAATGAAACATTCACATTGAAATTTAGGACTAACATAGAATGGACTGCTGCTGGTTTTATTACTTTAATAAAGAATAGTTATTTGACATTCCTTAAAATAAATGCCTAAAAGGAGAATTTTGTATCCCTTAAACTATTTTAAACTACTCTCTGGCATTTTAGCATGCAAATGTGACTTTTTGTCAAAACATAACCCCTTTGATTAGAACAGTATTTTTATATCTGCTCATTATTACCTCTATGTAAAGGCAAAAGCATTCTGCCAATTTTCTGTGGTCTAAAATATGATATGTTGTCCAAGTTTACCATAAAATATTACCCTCGGTCAAGTAAAACACAGTAGTGGTTCACTTTATCCATCCTGTCACATGTAAACTGGAAAACCAGCCAGTATCAAAATCATATTTAAAATAAATTACAAAACAGAAATAGACCATAATGGATAAGCAATGCAGTGAAAACTGGTCTATCCGCAAGTTTCTACTTAACTAATGCTATATTTACAGTCTTACTCAGGTGAATCTAGAATAATAGAAGAGCTGAAATACTTGTATATCTTAGGTGATCAGAATTCGAGGCATTTGGGTATGTGATCACTGCTGAAAGGAAGGATATAAGAGAAGTCCTAGTCTTGTGTCACTAGCTATTGCAATGAAATCTCCCAAACTGGTGCCAAGTTGTAGTTTTATTACGTAACTGTCCTGTTTGTGATGTCACTAAAATTGTTATGCTGGCACAAAACACTATAAAGTTATGTACAAAAGAAATAAAGTTTTCAGTTTTTGTTTTTTTTTTTATTTTGCACTTTTGTTAACCACTTGCCCTCCAGAGGATTTACCCCCTTTCTTGACCAGGCCATTTTGTGCGATACGGCGCTGTGTTATTTTAACTGACAATTGCACAGTCATGCAACGCTGCAGCCAAATGAATTTTTTGTCCTTTTTTTCCCGCAAATAGAGGTTTCTTTTAGTGGTATTTGATCGCCTCTGTCTTTTTTATTTTTTGCGCTACAAACAAAAAAGCTGACAATTTTGAGAAAAAAAACTATATTTTTCACTTTTTGCTATTAAACATGTCCAGTAAACTATTTTTTTAAATCTAATTTTGTCATAAATTAAGGCCAAAATGTATTCTGCTACATGTCTTTGCTAACCCCAATACGTATAAATTAATTGGTTTACATGAACGTTATAGCGTTTACAAATGGTGGTATAGATACTGGAATTTTTTTA
Source organism: Staurois parvus (assembly GCF_062004578.1). Lineage (NCBI taxonomy): Eukaryota > Metazoa > Chordata > Amphibia > Anura > Ranidae > Staurois > Staurois parvus. The sequence goes on along the minus strand of NW_028318099.1, from coordinate 7,379,424 downwards.
GTTTTACACTAGTAATAGCGGTGATCAGCGACTTATAGCGGGACTGCGGCGGGCATTCTGACACTGGGGGGAAACTGACTTACTGTCACTGACATCCCCAGTGACACTAATACAGTGATCAGTGCTAATAAAAAGCACTGACACTGTACTAATGACAATGGTCAGGAAGGGGTTAACAACTGGGGCGATCAAAGGGTTAACTGTGTGCTATTTTACAGTGTGCTGTGTGCGCTTTACTGTGTCATCACGTTGCTTTGTATGGCTGTCCTATGCAGAGCCATACAAAGCAATGTGCAGGAGCTGACAGGGGAGAGATCTGTATTGTTTACATACAGGTCTCTCCCCTGTCGTGATACACGGCGATTGCCGGGTGCCAGCAGGGAATCACCGGCCAGGACCTGGTGATCAACAGGTGAGGCCGGCAATGGCGGCGTGGGTAGGGCGTGTGCGCCTCTACCCAGAAATACAAAATCACATATATATGTGGTTTTGCGCACCCCAATAGGGCGACAGAAAAGCGGTTAATGCAACCAAAAAAATCAACAAACAAAACTAAAAGGGATGAAAAAAATGAAGCATTATTGGTTGAGAGAATATTTAAGAAATTCAGCAGGAAAACATCAGTTACAGAGGAACTTCACCCGCTGTTCAAAAAATAAAAGCTGTCAGCTTCAAGTGCTCTTTTTTTCCAGCTCTACCATCTTGGATTTGGGAGTTCGCTGTCACTTCCTGATGACCACAGCCAGCTCCTCGCTACACATATGTGTGATCTGCCAACTGAGGGAGACTATCGCCAACTGAGGGCTACATCATCCTCCTCCAAGTGAGGAGGGGGCAGATTGAAGGCTATATCATCCTCCCACCAGGTGTAGAGTGAAGGACTGGGAAGATATACCTGCTGAAAAAGGTACTTGCTGATGCAAAAAAACATGCAAAGTGGAAGAAGGAAGCTGAAGGATTAGAATAACAATATGCTATAATTGTGATTGAAGGTCTGCTTTATGGGGAGAATGAGCTACTGTACATCAGACTATAAAAACACTCTTTTCCTTAAGTTGTCAGAAAGATGTAGCAGGCATCATATTCAGATTAAAGCGTATTCATTTGATCTGCAGATGAATGAAACAGAGTAAATACAAGTGTAACAATGTTACACTTAACAGTGTTACTACACATTGTGGTTTAAAATCAATGGAAACCTGATTAATAGAAATCTGTGAAGGTGCAGCATATGGATGATACAGTAGTTGCTTGTTCTATTATGAAGATGTAATCCAGCTAGAAGAGATGTAACCAGCTACAAACAGAGCAGTGCAATAGACACACGGTGGTAGGAGAGAGTACTGCGACCAATTTTTCTGATCAGGCAGGTTTTTAAGTAGCAAAAAAACAATATACTGATGGACAGCTGGAAATAATGGGTTAGAAAATTTAGAACTCACATATAAATTATGAATGAATGCAGCTCTGTATTCATTAGTAAATAGTTTCATGTATTTAAAGCAACTAGTATAGCCTGAATTTAAATTTCTATCAGTCTCTTTCAATCCCTTGCACAGCAGTACTTACACTGGAAAAGGGAGAGGGAGCACTAGGAGTCAATCAGATGTGCTGCATCTAAATGTGAGCATGAAGCTGGAAGCAGTGTGAGCAGTAAAATAACCTCATCCTTCTGCTGCTGCTCTTAGCCCATCCAATCACGGGCAGGTGGGGAGATGATACCATTGTACTTCTTCAGTTGTGTCATCCACTTGGCTGTGTTGTCTGGCAATGCAGGTCAAATCTCAAGACCGGGTGGACACAGGGGCGGACTGACCATTTGGAAACTCAGGCACTGCCCAAGGGCCCGGGGTCAGTAGGGGGCCCCACGAGATGTCAGTCCGCCCCTGGGTGGACAGAAGTACATCCAGCTGTATTGAAACTTTGTATTTAGTGGTTTAACTGGAATTCAGCTTTAACAAAAGTGTAGCATTAGGTAAAGCTTCCAAGCCAATCTACTAGTATCTGCTCAAAAAGTTAGTCTTTTGAAGCTTCCTGCAGCAGTACTGATCAACCAGTTCTGTGCTGCACTATAGCAGAATTACTGCTACAGGGTGGCACGGGTGCACTAAATCACGTATATATCCACGTAGGGGGCACACACCCTATCCGCGCCGCCATTTGCGGCCTCAGCTATCAATCACAGGGTCCCAGCCGGTGATTACTCACTTGCAGCGGGTGATCGCCGAGTTTCCCCAAGAGGGGAGAGACCTGTGTATAAACACCACACATCTCTCTCCTGTAAGCTTCTGTACACTGCTTTGTATGGCTCTGCATAGCACAGTCATACAAAGCAGTGTGCTTACAGTAAAGCACACACACAGCTAACATAGTGAAACAGCACACAGTTAACCCTTTGATCACTCCAGATGTTAACCCCTTCCTGCCCAGTGCCATTAGTACAGTGTCAGTGCTTTTTATAAGCACTGATCACTGTATTGGTGTCACTGGGGATGTCAGTGACACCATGTCAGTTCCCCCCAGGTTCAGAACGTCAGCTGCAGTCCTGCTATAAGTCACTGATCGCCGCCATTACTAAAAAAAAAAAAAAATTCCAGTGTCTATACCTCCATTTGTAAATGCTATAACTTTCACGTAAACCAACTAATTTACATATATTGGGATTTTTTTTTTTTTTTAGCAAAGACGAAGCAGAATACATTTTGGCCTAAATTAATTATGAGATTTTATTTTTTTTATTTTTTTTTTACTGGACATGTTTAATAGCAAAAAGTCAAAAATATTGTTTTTTTTCTCAAAATTGTAGGTTTTTTTTTTATTTATAGTGCAAAATACAAAAACCGCACAGGTGATCAAATACCACCAAAAGAAAGCTCTATTTGTCTGTAAAAAAAAGGACATAAATTGGGTGCAGCGTTGCATGACCGCACAACTGTCAAAGTAATGCAGTGCCGTATGCAAAAAATGGCCTGGTCAGGAAGGGGGGTAAATCTTCTGCAGGGCAAGTGTTTAAAGCACAGAGAGTAGGTTTATGATTTAGTCTTCTAGAATCTGCAGGTAACAAGTTGGGACATCTACTCTAGCACCCAAGGTAAAACTGCCCAAATGTGTCCCATGCCACTCCATGCAAGTCTAAGGAGTGTAGGCGTATGTATCAGCCCCTATAACCCAGTTACAACAAACAGATCTTAATCCACTTCCTACATACATATGGTTTAGTTTGCTTGCTGGGCTTGCAAGAAAACTCATCAAATTAAAAGCAGCTCCACAGCAGAGGATTTAAGACCTGTTTGTTTAATAGTCTTTTGTTTATGGGAAGTTCTGGAAAATTAAAATTAGAAAATGCACCCTTCGACACAAAACAATTTTGAAAGCCTGACTGCATCTTACAGTGTTCTTTCAAAGCCATTAACAGATTTACAGAGGTCTTGATTTAATCTAAATCAATGCATAATGTAACAAAGCTGTTCAGAGCACATTCATTGCTCTTCGATTTCAAGCAGCCCGTTTGGAGACAAACATTGTAATCATCTGCAGTTATTCAAGTTTATCATAGTTGCCAGAGCTCGGCAGCAGTCAGTGTCAATTAGGTATGTAAATTGTTATGTAAAACATGCAGGGGTGACATTCCTCATAAAAATAACACATGGCTTCATCGGAGGGAAAATATCCTCAGTGTAGATTTTACACTCAAGGGGATGGGAGAAAGCACTTGTGTTGCTGAACAAAGTGCTGCTTTGTTATTAGTGGTCATGTATGAATCTGACTTTCCATCCCCTGGACAGGCATGCTATTCAATATATCATTACAAGAGTTTCCTTCATGAGGAATATGGAGATTCACACTACTCAACCTCATTCACATTGAAGTTCCCAATTTACAACTGCAAACAATGCAAAGTAAGGAACACATAGCAGCTAATCCGTAAATTAGCTGTCATTTTTCTAACTGATCTAAACTGAAGGAAGGTGATACTTGATTAGTTACTAATGGTGTTTGGACATCATTACTCTTTGGTGTGTCAGGAAAGTTGTAGAAGACATTCTAGTTCCAAATCCATGAGTGGGTTCAGCTGCGCTGGTATAAACTGAACAGAGAAGTACTATGCTGCAACAGAATCAGGAATTGGCTTCTTCTATCACTGCCCTTCGATGTATGAATTTGGCTTTATGTCTCTGTCGCTTTAATTTCACCAAAAATTGGCTCAAGTATGTATATGTGGTTATTATATTAGAATGAATACTCCTTTGGGATTAGCACATATGTGAATATTTTATTTAGTCTTTGAACTGCTGTAGAATTATGCAATGTTATACATATGAATAAGATTTCAACACATCTAGTAGAAATGGACCTGTACTGTATATTTTTCTGACACATGAATTAAATAGAAGTACTATACTTACTCCACTTTTTAAATTATTATTTTAGAATGACTTAATTCTCAGTGGTGGAACAGCCTTTAAAATGAAGAATAAAGTACCAAGAGCCTAAGACTGATCTCACTGTGAGGCCCTATCACATACAGTATATACACTCACCGGCCACTTTATTAAGTACACCTTGCTAGTGCCAAGAAAATATCTCCCACACCATTACACCCCAGCCAGAAGCATTGATAAAACAGGATGGATCCATGCTTTCATGTTGTGTACTCAAATTCTGACCCTACCATCTGAATGTCACAGCTGAAATTGAGACTCATCAGACCAGGTAGCATTTTTCCAATATTCTATTGTCCAATTTTGGTGAGCCTGTGCGAATTGTAGCCTCCGTTTCCTGTTCTTAGTTGACCGGAGTGGCACCTGGTGTGGTCTTCTGCTGCAGTAGCCCATCTTCCTCAAGGTTCACCGTGTTGTGTGTTCAGAGATGGTATTTTGCATACCTTGGTTGTAACGAGTGGTCATTTGAATTACTGTTGCCAATCATCTCGAAACAGTTTGCCTATTCTTATCTGTCCTCTGACATCAACAAGGCATTTTCGTCCACACAACGTCCACTAACTGGATATTTTCTTTTTTGGGCCATTCTCTGTAAACCCTAGGGATAGTTGTGTGTGAAAATCCCAGTAGATCAGCAGTTTATGAAATACTCAGACCAGCCCGGTACCAACAACCATGCCACGTTCAAGTCACTTAAATCCGCTTTCTTCTCCATCTGATGCTTGGTTTGAACTTCAGTAAGTCATCTTCACCATGTCTAGATGCCTAAATGCATTGAGTTCCACATATACCAAGCAATTGAACAGGTGTATCTAATAAAGTGGCTGGTGAGTGTACATGACAATAGGCAACATCATAATGTGTAACTTAAATAAAAGTTACATTGTAAACTATATAGATAAGTCATGCACATGTGGAACAGGTAAGTTCTACAGCCTAATCATCAAAGACCCAAATAGTCTCATGCTGTGAATTTCCATTTTTTCAATCAAATTTGAGAAATCCCCACTATGTGTCTGCTATGTGTTCCTATGCACACAGCCTACCTAAAATAACACTGTATATAAAGTAATATTTAGTTCTTACATTTTGTAGTTGCTTTTTTGGAGTAAATTTAGACATATGACTATATAGTCAGTTTCTATTGCTTAGAATAGGTGGCATTGTGCAGATAAAGGACAGACTTCACAGACAATTTTTTCAAAATGCATTAACATACAATGCAGAACCCAACCCTTGAGCTAGGACAGGCTGTTCAAATCTAGTTTACAAATAATAATGAGATCTGCCAACACAATAAAAACAGGTTTAATTAAGTTGAGTATAAACACCCAAGCACCATCCTTACATTACATAGCAAGGGAAAGCTAGGTAGGGTTTTTAATCAAATAAAAGCAATTAGAGGTAAGCAGCAATTTTTAAGTTTTTTTATGCTATGTGAATGGGAACGCATAAAAAGTATAAAGTAGATGTTATCCCAATTTGGCTGCAAAAGTAAAAATACACTTTAAAGCACAACGTCAGGCAACATTTTTTTTCACCAAACAGGGAAGGGTTTAGAAACTCCCCCCCTCCTGCCATCAGAATACACCAATCAGAATTGCAAATAATAGCCTGCAGCTCTAATCGAGCGGAGAAAATCCAACAGAGAGGTCGTAAAGACATCGATTAGCAATTCAACTTCTGCACAACCTCCCTGCCTGTACATGGATCGAAATTCAACTGGTGCCTGCTGAACTGGACGAATTTGGATCCATGGCCAGCTTAAAAACTTGTTATACGTGACTGAAGTTCCAAGCCCAATTCAGATTAAACTGGAGCAGAGGTTTATGCAGGATCATACTTTGGTGAATTTGTTGAAATATTCATGTTTATTGGGAGTAACAGTACAATGTAAGTTACACTACATGCCAAATAAACCTGACGTACAATTCCAGTCAAACCTAGCTAGTCTTAAAAATATCATCTCCTCCTTCCCAATACCTATGCTGACTAGCCGGTGTAAAAAAGATGTATTTATTTTTATTTATTACAGGTACTTATATTGCGCCATCAATTTATGGAGCGCTTTATATATATATATATTGTACATTCACATCAGTGCCTAACCCTCAAAGGGAGTACAATCTAAGGTCCCTAACTTACATTCATACATACGCATACTAGGGCCAATTTAGACAGGAGCTAATTAACCTACCAGCATGTCTTTGTATAAACTTACCTATTTTCAGCTTGCTCCAGTCCAGTCACACGATCCAGTTCCTGTGTCCACCAGCAGCAGCTGCAGGGGAGAGGAGGGAATGCCAACAATGGGACATGGGAGCCTATGGATGAAGTCACCGCTCCCCTTGGTGCTTTCTCCTCTCCCATGCACCCTCCCCTTTGACCAGACTGGAGTGGGCTGAAAATGTGTGTGTGTATATATATATATATATATATATATATATATATATATACACATACACACACACTTTTTGTTTTCTTTTTTACTCAGGCTAGTCAGCATAGGTGTTTGGAAGGGGGAGGGGACATTTTAAGACTAATTAGGTTTAGGTTAAAATTCTACTTAAAGTTGTATGTTCAGCTGATTATTTAAAAAGCAGCACTTACTTTGCTTAAAGCCTAAATATGGTATCCTTTCAATTGGAGTTTTTCTCTCTTTCATGTACTTATACAGTGCTACTAGAAATGCTTGCTCATCAGCTTTGCATTCTTCAGCCTTGCATCCATCTTCCACGGGGGCCTTTGGTTTTTCCTCAATTGGGATTTTCTTGCAGTTGCCATTGGCTGGCTTGGCTTTTGGTAAGCTTGTCTTTACTTCACATTTTACCTGGAAGAATTACACACATGATGTGACTGATATTGTATTTAGCAAATACTGGAGGCAAATAGGAAAATAGTGTGACTTTTTTCATTCTCATGTTTTCTACAGTAAGACTCCTACCACAGTAAACCTAACCTTAAAGTAGTACAATACTGGCGGATGTAAAAAAACAAGATTTAATACAGTCATATATTCGTTAAAATCATTAAATGTATTTCATATCTTGTAATTGCCTGCATCACAACATTTGAAGGATTTTGAAAAATACAGCATTAGGAGCCAGTTAGTTGTGCTGCATCCACATGTGCTGACAAGAGGGTACAGCAGAGTGAGCAGAAGAATGAACTCAACAGTTTGCTGCTGCTCTTTCACTGTCCAACTGCAAGCAAGGAGATAACTGTATTATATTGCTAAACAGCAGTAAAGAAAAGTCACCACCATGACTGTACTGTGTTGCAAGGATGTGTAAAATCCATATGGAGTAAAATAAACAACCTTTAGCAGCTTAAGTTCAATTTCAAAGCACACCTGTCTTCACATAAATATGGAGGTCACCGTGCTGGTCATCATCTACAAATGTTAGCTGTCTGCCTGTGTCTGGCTCCAATACAGTGAAACAGACCCAGAACAAATATACAAATTAAAGTCAGATTTAAAAAACATGATCAGAATTCCTCATCTTACTTGTTTCTGGTCAGTGTTTCACAAGCATTAAAACCAAACCAAAAGCATGCTAGCCAGGCAACTATTATTTTCAGAAGAAGGAGAACAGCTATATCTGTCTATACATTTTTCCTATGACAAGTATCCTTTACTGCAAGACAATACTGTAGATGGCAGCAGATCTCTGAGAACACCAGGCTGCAGTCATCCAAAATCCATATGCTGACAGTTTGCGCTCAAGGGGTTATGGGTGTCTATGGGGAACTTATGACACTTTCACTTCTATTGTATCTCTTAGAAATTGCAAGACAAAGGACTCCTAATTAGAGCTATGAGCCTAAGAAGAATGCAACAACTTAGCGTCATAGAAAGCTGCCCAATTGTTCCTACATATACACTATATTACCAAAATATTGGGACGCCTGCCTTTACACGCATACGCTATGTATCTCATAAAATATGATTGGCATAAAGCACTTTGAATCAATATGGCCTATTCACCACCATCCATTGTTTTGCCCCCAGTCTGGCTCATAAGATGGTCCCTAAAATGTTAAACATATAAAGAAAGCTCCAATTGTGTAAATATCATAAAACAAATTAAAATGTCTTCAGCTTTGATTAAAACACTACTCACATAAGCAAGTAAACAAACACCCATCAAATATTACAACAAATAAAGTGCCTAAATCAGCAACTTTTAACAACACCACCCCTCAGTGAGCTGGCTCATGGTGTCCCACAGGGACCTTCTGAATGCTGCTGTCGTGTCACTTCCAGGATGGCATATGACATCACTTTCAGGCCATCCTGCACTTCCAGGCCAAAAAACAAGACAACTACTTCAGTGCTCAAAAGGACAGTCCCAAGATTGGGATAATGTGTGGAGTCTATATTTCCTCTGGAACAATGCTTCAGTGGTGTAGCCCTCTTCTGATGGGGAATCCAACCATAGACTGCAATATAACACACAGGGGGGGCAAACACCTAGTGCATTACCCAAAAATCTGGCAAGTCTGATGTTGCGACACCTCCCTAATTGGAGAGTGGAGCTATGGGGTGCCTGTTGCATTTATTAGGAGGCAAACACCAGCTGGCTTGAGCTCTGTGGAAGGGGATGTGCCCCTGAAATGCATCAGAAGCCAGCATCGTCAATAATTTGGTCATTCGTTGTCGCAATGGTTGACCATTGGAGATTGTTGTTATGCATGCCACTTCTGTCCTTTGTGAGTATTCAGTCAGCTACTAGGTTTCTTTTAATACATTTTTGGGTAATGCACTAGACATTTGCGATCCCTGTGTGTTCTTTTGCACTTCCAGGCCATTCTGCCGCGTTTCATTCTGCTGACTTCATCAAAGGGTGAGACACCACTGAGCCTGGTTTTGAGTGGTACAATTTAGTGACATGTGTATTGTAAAGATGTATGATGATTAAATAGTTGCAGCGTTATCAGCTTCTATGTGCTAGCAGCATAACTTATGCACTTGCAAGTCAGCAGTTTACCACTTCTTGCAGAAGTATAACACAAAGTGGCAGAATAAGCAACCACCAGCATATATCCACACAGTGGTGGAACTGCAACTGCCCAAGTCCTACCAAGAGTTTTTGGTCATGTGCCAACTGGTTGCACCTCACCTTGCATTCCTCCATCCACCCCACTGGTTGATAAAAAAAAAAAGCTAACATGTATGACCAGCCTAATCCTTGCTTCACTAATTAGGACATCATTGGCCAAGTAAAAGCATGTGACTACAACCATTATGCATGTCTTCTCCAGTTCAATGAGCCACCATGTAGTTGATAAAGGATTGTGATGACAGCCCCTAAGTGTGCACATTAAAAAGGAACAGCATCTTCCATATTTCTAACCTGACAGGGTATTTTTAAAGATTAAAACAAATTACCCCTAAATACCATTTGCATAGGGCTGAAGAAGAAGTTGTAAAATAACATTAATAATGAATCAATCAAGAAAAACAAGTTGGTGTGTGTGAAATGTTCTTACTATAGTCACAAGGAATAAAAAAGGGAGCTTATCAGTACTGAAGCTATCTGAAATAATGATGGTATAGTGAAAAGCAGAGTTAAGGGATCCAGGCACCACTTCTGAAATGGATTTTTATTCATCTACTTTTTAACAAGCTAAAGCAGACCTATACTCTGAAAAATGATATTTCTTTAGAAAAAAAAACATTCTCTGAGTGATGTTAAAAAAAAGCTAGTGATCTCAGAAAAATGTAACTTTCTGGAATTCTTGTAATTCTTCACCAGGTTGGTGACAGTTACATGCAGATTACTGCCGAAGGGGCTTAAGGGTACTGGTCATGTGAGAATCAAAAGAGGAGGGAAGATTTCCAGGGATTTCTAGAAGATTATTTTTTTAATCTGTCCAGGCTTACATTTTTTCCTTATGCAATTTCTTGTAAGGATTGTTTTTAGTTTTAGATCCATTTTAGCCTTTCCTATACATAACTAAGGGACACCGCAGTGACATTGGTGCCAGTAGATGGAACCACAGTGTACAGCAGAGACACAGGCTCCCAATACTTCTGGTAGCATTAAAGACTGGTAGAGACTGTAGCTCTTAAAGAGGAGACCCAGACGTTTGGAGAGGTATGCATAAAACATTGCATCTTAAATTAAAGTAGATGTTCAAGAAAATAGATTAAATACACACACCACACACACACATATATATATATATATATATATATATATATATATATTTGTTTTTTCTGTTAAAGTATTTGTAATTCTGTCTGGCTTGAGATATGATTTACACACCACCCTAGCACACTGCCTACTATTTCCTGGTAGGGCCTTAAAGTGGAACTAAAGTCCAGCATTGTGACATCTGTGAGATACCTCGCTGGTGTAGATATCCTCTCCCCTGCTTCTTCTAGTCGTGGGGTCTTTGGCAGCCATGACTGGCTGGCCATGCGCACAGGAGTGTGTTGAGTGCACATCTCAGTGTAAATTTTATAGAAAATTGTGAACAGGCAGGCAAATTTGTTTTTCTTTTTGCAGTTTGATCATGCTGATTCAGTGCCCAGTATATGATTGATGGAAGCAGAGTGGGGACACAGAAGGCTGCAAAGATTTATTGCTGTGCTGCCTGGAAGGGGTTGCCTGAATCACAAGACTGGCTGAACTGAATTACAAATCAGTAATGAGCTGTATCTGTACATTTAGAGTTTTGCCTGAAATTTATATACAATGTCAAATACCTCAATATCTGTACAGATAATGGTGATTTTAGACAAACATGAGTGAACATATACAACTATTTCAGGTTACTTATTAAACCATTCACTATCATTTTTTCTCCCAATTACATTTTAAATAGTAAACATGAGAAATTCAATCATGTTTACTAACATATTTACATTGTTTGACTATTTCATTGTTAAAAAAAGGCATATATTAATAGAGTACATGTGCAAATAATATAGTACACGTGCAAGTAATAATAGTATTTGTTCTCCACCCACTCCGCTCAGAAGAGAAAACTGAAAAATAAATTGAAATGGGTCTATGCTGCCCTCCTCACAGTCTATGCAGATTTTGATATTTGCAAGGAAAGTGATCTTTGCTGAATGTTAACACTTGGAAGCAGCAAAAAGAAAGCACCTGAGACTGAATAACTTCTCTGTTTGCTTAAAGATTCCTCCAAGTTCTTTGTAGAAACTATGTGAAGGTATATATAGATACTAGCATTGCAGTGCCCTTTGTGCAAGAACACAGGAGAGCACTAAGCATTATGCTTTTTATGTGGAATAAAGTGAACCTGATAGTCACTTCATCCACAGAGAAATCTGTTTTTGTTTTTCTGTTCTGTATTGTTCGCCACAATAAAGGCTTCCAACTGCAGTAAATACGTCAGATTTTTTTTTATTGATCTCCAGAGCTTCCCAATTAGTCAAATAGACTGCCCATTAAAATACCAATATAGAGAACCAAGGGTGGTTGAGATGAGGCCAAAAGGTGGGAGGGGTAAGGCAAAGCTGCTTCACAAGAAAAGTCAACGTTTGCATAACATTTACCTGAAGCGAACTTCTGGTTTGCAATTTTTGCATCACACCCTCAATCTGAATTGCGAAGGTGTGTGAGAAGTGCACTTTATTAACGTCCTTTCAAGGCTATCTTAAATTATGTGTAAATCCAATCAGTAAAATCTCATTCAACTTTTAAAATGTTCATGTAATTTCAAAAGTCTTAATATTTTAACATATACTTTCATTAAAGTGGAACTTTATAGTTAGAAAACTAAGTTCTGCTAGATGACTTCAGACTGGCCCCTTTTGCCAGTACAGCTATGTAAAACATTATAAATAAGTGCCTATACTGTTGAGAAGTCAGTAATATAATGTCTCAACCTGCTCTGCACATGCTCAGTTGTTCTCTATTTTTAGGCACTGTGCTTAATTTGTAGAGGCCAATCTGCTGTCAGGGACTCTGGGTGTCATCAAAATGGCAGCCTCCAGGAAGAACTACCATTGATGGCAATTTACAAAACTTTATTTAATGTAATATCTGGTGATCCTGCTAAGACGGATAAAAACAAATAAAATTGAAATTACTCATAGTACAGGGTATTTCAGAAAACTAAATGCCATTCAGTTAAGCTGTCTATACATGCCTCATTATTTTTTGATCATCCTGCAGGCTGGACAGATTCCGTCATCCACACAAATGATGTGAATGAAGGAATCCTCCCCGCTGCGCTATTGTATTCTGACACTGGGGACTGCTCTGCTGCAAGAATACACTGATCAGCCCTGCAGTTGACTGGCTGCAGTGCTGATCAAACAAAAATTCACGAACAGTCCCATTCAAGAAGATTAGAATGGCCTGGTGAACTGGACAAATTTAAAACCATTTATGGTCAGCTTTATGGTTTACATCTACTAAGATTATAGCCACAAGGGAACACGTGAAGGAAAACAAACTACTGCTAGCCAAACACAGCTCAAATTTTAGTGAATTTAGCAAGCAGATTTTGAGCTGTGGATTGCCATGTCAACACCACTAGGCTTGACAAAAATAAACTGAAAAATCTGAGCTGAAAAAAAGAGCTCAGTGGAAAATTGCAGGCCAAACAGTGACGGCATCCAAATGAATGCAGTCACTGTTCAAGTTTCCTAGTAGCCAGGACTGCTAGTCGTCTAAATACAGTAACCAGTAGGGGTGATTCCTCAATCAGCGAGGTTTAGTGTGGATTGGGGAAATCAAGTGGATTTTTCTCGTTCAGTCTGTAGGCTGATAAAAGAAAATCCAAATGTATATGGCTAGCCATAAAAGGAAAAATTCGCCTTTTAACAAAAAATAACAAATGCACTTTTTTTGCAGGTAAAAAAATTTGCATTTATTATTTTTTTGTTTCTGGAGCCTCTAAAGCAGCGGTTCTCAACCTGGGGGTCGAACCACCATTTCACAGGGGTCGCCTAGGAGCATCGGAAAACACATATTTCCGATGGTCTTAGGAACCGAGACACCGCTCTTCTATCCATCTCCAGGCAATGTGTGGATGACATGCCGCCCCTGTCATCTGGCCACACCCCTGGGGTCACTCAACAGCTCCGCCTCCTCGCTGGTGATTGCCCGCCAGAACTGTAGCTCAGGAGAGGCACACAGGCGGCCAATCATCGGCGAGGAGGTGGAGCTTGGAGAGGAGGAGCCGAGCGGCAGCACGAAGATCAAAGAAGATCGAGTGAGGGAGTTGCCGAAGCGAGTGAAGAGGAGAGCGGCCGGAGAAGGAAGACAGCTGACCGGTAAGTGTCTGTACCGTGCAGATGGTGCTGCTGCAGCCAGGTATGCTGGCTGTAGATGGGAGAGGGAGGGAGTGAGCCCAGGTTGGAGCAGGAGTCAGCAAAGTAAGTATCATTGGTGTCAGTGGGAGGAATAGTGCCCCATCATTGGTGTCACTAACAGCAATGATGGGGCACTATTCCTCCCACTGACACCAATGATGGGGCACTATTTCCCCCCACTGACACCAACGATGGGGCACTATTTCCCCCCCACTGACACCAACGATGGGGCACTATTCCTCCCCCCACTGACACCAACGATGGGGCACTATTCCCCCCCACACTGACATCAATGATGGGGCACTATTCCTCCCACACTGACACCAATGATGGGGCACTATTCCTCCCACTGATACCAATGATGTGGCACTATTCCTCCCATTGACACCAATGATGGGGCACTATTCCTCCCATTGACACCAATGATGGGGCACTATTCCTCCCACTGACACCAACGATATGGCACTATTCCTCCCACTGATACCAATGATGGGACACTATTCCTCCCACTGATACCAACGATGGGACACTCTTCCTCCCACTGACATCAGTGATTTGGCACTACTCCTCCCACTGACACCAATGATGTGGCACTACTCCTCCCACTGCAAAATTACAGTTATGAAATAGCAACAAAAATAATTTTATTGTTGGGGGTCACTGCAACATGAGGAACTGTATTAAAGGGTCGCGGCATTAGGAAGGTTGAGAACCACTGCTCTAAAGCATATTCCCAGAACATGGGTGTAACATGTTACAAAAGGTGAACTTATTCTTTAATTTCACTTTCCTGGTAAGTCGATCACATAGATCCCATCACATGTGGACTGGCATTTCTGCTATTTCCCTGAAGGATGGGGTGTCTGGTAGTATTTATGGACTACTGACTATCTATGACTGATCAGCCAAATTAAGCTGTGTTATAATAAAAGAGTTGGGAGCCACAAGAGGTCAAATTAGTCATAGTTACTCAGGGGTTTTTGTTTTGTCATCCTCTCTGCCAAAACTGTTGAAGATTGCCACAGGTTCAATTTAACAAACATTTGTCTTTTTTTTCCAATTTAGACATCCAAATGTGTAAAAATATTACTATCTTGGCAGTAATAACAATAGCAATAACTACCATTACAAAAGCAAGCGTTGTGTCTTGTTTATTCATTTCAGTCTATTTACAGAAAAGTTATTATACAAGAAAGTTAATATGTCACCAGGAGCCGGCTAACACTACATGATGTGAATGCAAGAACATTGTCCTACTTTTCTGCTCCTTTCTCTAGACAAAATCAGTCTGGTGTCAAACTAACGCTGCATTTTTACAAGAAGGGAAAAAAAACACCACAACATTTTCTTTATGCTAAAAATAGCCATCTCAATCTGAGACAGGGGAACAATAAACATTCAAGAGGCAGCAGAAATGAAAGTAAGCTTTTAAAAGATTACCTTGGCAACAGTTTTGCCCTCGCAAATATTGGAGGCATCTTTTACTCCATTTACAGAATCTCTCCTTTGAGGGCATTGCTTCTTTTTACGGGGTCTGCCTTTAAGGTTTGGTGCTGAAAGGAAAACATAAATCTATTATAATCAGCTACAAGTGACAGAAAGCTTTATTATCGCATTAAATAAGTTGTGTATTAATTTCAGCACTTGCCAAGTTATGCTGTGTTTTTAATCCGTTTCCCTTACTGCACAGCTCCGCAGTGTAAGCTGAATAATAATCATAATAACACTAGTAATCTGATTTCTAGAAATAGCGTTCCTAATTAGATTTGCTGGGCCAAAAATCAGGACAATTACACAACTATAAGATATGGGCGTATTAGAGGCCGAGCCTGCCTAAACGTTACATTGCAGTTCATTCTTAAGTGACTGTTGCAATGGGATAACACCGCTAGACTTTCTGGTTTCTTGATATGATGTTCCCATTACAAAGCCAACAAAGACACTAAGAATTTAATATATGAAATAATAAATAGAGAGGCCAGCACTGAGACTGTGCCTTTCTACTAATGAATACAGAAATGACAATGAGCAAAATCTGCTGGCGGAGGCTGCTGATTTAACCCATCAATGTCCTCTGAAACACAAAATACCACTGTCCAAATACTATTGTCCGATACAAGAATAATCTTT
Organism: Staurois parvus; assembly: GCF_062004578.1. NCBI lineage: Eukaryota > Metazoa > Chordata > Amphibia > Anura > Ranidae > Staurois > Staurois parvus. The sequence continues at coordinate 7,363,554 of NW_028318099.1, read as the reverse complement.
TTCTAGCAAGCTTCTGAAACGTCTGGATTTTAAATGTACTTTTTTGCAGAACTATCCAAAAAATAAAGTTATAAGCTGCCAACTGCAAATTAAAATTAGTGCAATGAATACTATAAACATTTTAAGTACAACTGTCATGGGAAGAATGGGAGGCTGCCATTGCTGGTCTTGTCTTTAAATTGCTAACTGCCAGTGAATTCCAGGGATGGATTTTGTATTCATGGTTACCAGCTTGGACCAATACCTGGCCAATGACCTGGAAGCTGGAAATCACTGAAGTGTACACCGTTAATCAAGTGATCTTCACTTGCATTTGGGTCCAGTGCTGAGCAGCTGGCCTAGTGCATTCTACATACAAGAGGTTGGAAGCTCAGCCTGGTGGCCATTCAGAAAATGTTTCAATTTCTGAATGAATGCAAATCGTTCTCTGATTAGATGTGGTGGACAGGCAGGATGGCGACGCCACCACAATCTGTAAGCAGGTGGAGATCACTGAAGAAGCAAAGCGGTGTCTACTTCAGTGATTTCCAGCTTTCAGGGGCATTGGCCAGGTATGATATATACAACTTTATTGGCCCAAGCTGGACCAATGTAACTATGTAGAAATATACCAACCCTGGAATTCATCTTTAACACTTCTGACTTACAGACCTAAAACAAGAATGCGGCTTATGGCTGCTCTCTTATTTCTCTGACCTCATGTTCTATTTAAATGCTGGCACTTATGTGTTTAAGAATATGCTGTACAATTACAGCATAATATGTTTGGTAAAAATCATGTATCATCATGAAATGTAGTTACTATGAGCAGATTACAATTAATGGTCTTTCTTGTACGTTGGCCTGTCATAACAACAAAAGAGCTGTAAAAATTTTTGCAAAAGTTGATTATGACCACAGCTTCATAATATAAACTGAGCTGACTCACTGCCGACATTTATGAGTGACTAATGATTTACTAGAAATTCATAGACTTTCAATAACTGGTGTTTATTTATGAGCTTCTAAACTTTTGTTATAACATTTACATAAAAAAGTACTAATGACTTTACAAAAGTTTCCAACTAACTGTACATAGGCCATTAATGATATAGGGTTTAACAATAAAGACCATTTATGTATAATGGCATGTAATCCTCTATTGTAATTACATATTCAAAGGATAACTGGAGCTTCTTCCCCTTCAATGAGTCAGATGTTGCTCCCTGTTCAGATTTGAATTGTCCTGAAATACTGTATCATGTGCTCTTCACTACAGAATGTTTTAAATTGTAATATGGACCAAACAAAAGTGTCCTACAATTATTGCTACTCATCCTGGATGTAGGTGTGCAACAATTTTCACTACAAGGACACACCATACAATCATAAAACAAGAGACAAAGGATTCTTTTGTGGCATCTTAACTTTGACATCTATGTTTATGAGCCTCCCATAAGAAAAACAATGAATTAGTTTTTCTTTATTAACAGAAACTATGGTGGAAACCACCACTCTCAAAAAAGAAAACCAAACTTCTGAGGGCACCTGGATGTTCTAAAGCAATACTGGAACAATGTCCTTCAGATGAAAAAAAGGGAACTTTTTGATAAATTTACATAGAAAATGTATACCAGCACTGAAATATAAAAAATATGAAGTTCGTTTTGTTGCCTTGGGACCCGAATAGCTTTGCAATCAGGGTACCAATGTACAAAACAATGGGTGTCTGTGGGTCATGCAACATGACAAAAAAGGAACAGAACAACAATATGGCTAAAAGCCAAATTCTAAATTACCAACCAACACTTTAAGTTCTGGATGGGTTAAAACCTCTTACAAGTTTTTACTGTTGTCTGTGCCCACCCACAGACCATTCAAGAGATTTGTGAAATCCAAAAACTGAAGCAATTTATATTTAGGAATGTGTCAGTGTACCTCCTGATGGTGCATCAGCAGCTACAGAAAGAATTTGGCTGAAATATTGCTAATAAGGAGGATTCAAGTAGTTACTAAATGTACGTTTTGTAACAACAACTTTGTCCATTAAAAATACATTAGCGTAAAATGTTTTATTTGTCAAACAAGACTGTCGTTATTATCAATAACTTTTATAGAAGATATATTGTAGGATCCATTCATGCAAAAATCCACAAAAATAGGCTCACATTTTTTAAATAACAGCTGTACATAAATTATGAACTGGACATCCCAGCAACTATTCTTCAAAGAATTTCAATGAACAGGTCAACTTCGGTCACAGACACGCCCAACTCTGTTCACAACTTCTGAAATGCTGGATGGGTTCCACTCATATAATTCATAAGTCTGACTGCTCTAACAATGCCTCAGCTCAGTTTTGCTGATGACAAATTTAGGTTTATAAACACACTAGTTTCCATGGGTAAAATGAAGCATTGTGTGCACCTGCATGCTCCATATCTGGCAAATAATATGTTGTATCAACTGCAGTATAAACTTCAATTTAAAGAAGTACGAATAATGTTATTCGTTGCCACTGATTAGCTGCACTAGTCATACTGGATACTTGCTTCCCAGGGGCGGACTGACCATTTGGAAACCCGGGCATTGCCCGAGGGCCTGGGGTCAGTAGGGGGCCCCATGAGATGCCCCTGGTACCTTTTTCATAGGCTTTTTTGAGTTTGGGCAAGGACACAGGGGCCCCATGATCTCCTATTGCCCGGGGGCCCCATGAGTTGTCAGTCCGCCCCTGTTGCTTCCATATATTATGTTTAAAAATACTCCATGCCAGCTTTACCTAAATAACATTTGATAAGCTCTACTATCCATGCAAATGATTAGAGCAGACTTAGCTGGAAATGTTCATTTTTTACTTGCTGTACTGTAAGCACAGCTGTATCTGTACAGTACCACACATGTACCAACCGACATTAAGAAAAGCATTTGAGACAAAGTTGATTTTTTTTTTAGGGACAGAGTGATTTTATTAGTGTCCCCTAAGGTAATGATCAATATGAACATTTCCAATTGGGCACAGTAGACAACCTCAGACTGGGTTCACAGCTTTGCACTGTGGGAATGTGCATTTTGCGCGGTGTTGCAGCAGTGCCATTCATTCTTAATGGCACCCAAAAGTACCTTATCAATACCTGTGCATTTTAGCCTGTGATAATGCACTAAAATGAACTGCCGTGTTCTGCCTTTCAAAAAAAAAAAAATAAATAAAGGGAAGGTTTTTTGGTAGGTTTTGTTTGGCTAGAGAGCCCTTTTAAGTTAATGGAATTCCATAACACACATTAGCGTGCTTTGTTTTATTGTACTGTAAAGGTGTGCACATAACCATAAGGCTGGCTTCCATTTTCTTGCTTTATTCTTACTTTTTTCAAAACAACTTTTCATAGTGGGTCTTTACAAAGTTATGTGCTCAACATCTAGGGAGGTGTGAGAGGAGCCTGTTGTTTTCCAAATGTAGCTAGGCCAAGAAGAACTGGCCTGCTGCCAGGGCTGGCCTCAGAAGCCATGCATTTGCAGCTCATGAAAATGTGTATTAAGCTTTTTATTTTGCATTACAATTCACTGCTATGGAGCACATGGTGCACATTGACAGTAGTAAAACTGTACCTGAATTATTTTCCATGTCACGCAATGCCACACATATATGTAAAACAAACCAAGTAACGTGATTTGATGCATCGTTACATGCATGTTATGAAGCATAGGCCTGATAATGTTGGTCCTTTGGCTTCAGTCCTTTTTAAATAACTGACCAGGAACAAGAACTGATCAGTGGTCAGGAAAAAATCAGAAGCCCTTACTTTCGTACCTGTGAATCCCTCCAAATCATGAGAGCCAGGCAACTAGTATTTGCAGAAGTAATGGCAGACTTCTTGTTTCTCTTATGAAATGTTTCCTTTAAAGGCGTTGTCACCACCTTTATTCTACAAATCATGTGTAGTTAAGCACAAAACATGGTTTCATTTAAAATTCTAAAATGTGAAGAATAATAAACAAAAATTGCAGACTTTTGTATCTAACTTTTATTACTTACTAAACAACTTATAAAAAAAAAAGTCACATGCAAGCTAGCTTGTGAACAAGATATAATTCCCTACACATGTATATATAACACCCACAGCCCACAGTGTTTTATTCCATCCACTTTAAATTTCAACCTCTGAGATAAATTTAACACATTAATAAAATGGAGCAATTAGAATTTGTATTTAATGCATATGTTATCTATTATCATTATGTAATATTAATTGCCTCATTATGCTCTTGTCCAAACAGATAGGTCTGTTTCAGAAACATGTCTATTTGTTAGCGAACTGTCAACATTACAGTGAGCCAGGAGAGTGTCACAATGTTCTACAATTATTTTGTAACAGGGAAATATTTTTTTAACCGTGAATGTAGTTTTGTATTCTTAAAGAGTCATTTCACTTTAATTAACATAATTGACATAATTGCTACACAAGCTACTTTTAATTTCAGGTTTAAGTTAACACACTATACAACACCCCAGCTTTATAATGCTGCCTCCAGAAATATTTTAGCATACATCCCAATTTAATATCTTTTTTTCAGGTTTTTCTTTGTGGCCAAGTTCTGCCTCCTCTGCATAATGTGGTAGGCTGACAATGGGGCACAACTACACAGAGCTGTGACTTCACCCACCAACATCCATAGCTCTAGCTGTTATCAGAGGGGGATATAAATCCCTCTCACCAGAGCTTTGTGGTCAAGTGACTACACAAAAAATTTGAAAAAAGAAATGTATTTATTGAAATGCATACTAAAATGCCAAGGAGATCAAGCATTTAGATGTTCAGGAATTGTATAACCTTAAAGTGGACCTTCACCCTCTTACCCCCAAAGATGATCTTAGGCTCTGTGCACTAAAACCCCCTCAGCAATCTAAATCAACTTTTTTTTGGGCTCTTTACTTCTTCTAAATCTTTATGCCTGGTGAGACTGGCATGTTCCTGCTTCCTCAGCTGCTGCATAACATTAAGGCATGCTGATGGTCACAAACTGTATAAAAGCGGCTTTCACTTGTTCTCCACCCATGGGAGAGCCCCCCTTAAATACATTTCACCCACTAATGTTGAAACGCATTAAGGATTCCCCTGCAGGTGGAGAACAAGCTGAAACCACTTTTACACAGTTTGTGACTGTTGGTGTGCCTCAACAGTGTGCAAGAGGACACCACTTTGTTGTAGTCCTGAGATTGATCCTGATGAGCCTACATGCAACCTGAGCAGCATGAGCTGGTCGGAGCAACAAAAAACAGGGCATTCTGAGCGGTACGGTTTACGTTTTGCTTCTTGGGATGACATGTCACATATCTCAGGAGATTGCAGCAGTAGGGCCTTACAGAGGCTGGTGAGCAGAGCTGCAGTCATCATCAGAGGCTGGCTGAACCCGGAAGAGGCAGCTGGTTCACAATAACTTAGGAGAACCAAGATGGCATTGTGGGACAATGCTAGATCTTCTGGATAGGTGAGTATCTGCCAAAAATGTCACCTTTGTTTCATCATGGCAGCTAGGAGTGTTTTGTACATGGGTCGTAGGTTACGGTTCATGTTCTCACTGCTTTTCTCAGCAGTTTTTGCCTTATTACAACACTAGGACCAAACATGACTATAGAAGGAGGACCCTCCTACTCATTACATAGGAGGGAGGAAGGGACTAAATGCATGTGTCAGTAGGAACAGGTTAGACTTTGGAATGAAGTTTACTAAAAATCCTATCAATGTATGTAATTGAGCTGGCAAGGACTGTTGTCTTCCTAAACTAATTTGGTATTTCACTTTATTTTTTTTAATAACTAAATTACAATTTACAAAAAAACTACAAGATACTTTATTAGTGACCAGTGAACAAGTGAAAACAACACTGGCCTTGCTTGCACAGCACTCAGATGATTGGCAGCTAATTGTGACATGCTCTAGAATGAAACGCATTAATTAAATGTAAATTGCTTCAACTGTGCCTAAATACCACCGGGACAGTAACTAAATACTAAACAACACAGGCAGCAATTTCAGCAGCTCTTGTTTATTTACTATATACTTATACATGTATTTTCTATTATTACTTATAATTGCTTAGACTGGAGACCATGTTCCGTAATATTGAAGAATCATATGGGATGTTTCATGTTATCATGACGTGCTGATAACAATCTAAGTAGAAAATTACTTCCCTTGGAATTACTGCTTCGCTTTTTTTCTTGTATACTGAGCAACCAATTAAGAAGAAGGAAAAAAAGCAGTGTATACAGGGAAAAACAAAATGTGTTTACTTCTTGACATGTTTTTATGCTATTGACAAATATAGAAGAGAATAACAGCACAACTGTCTATGCAAAACATCAATTTAATACAAAGTAGGCGAAAAACATGCAATTAATAATAAAGCAGTTTCAAAAGCAAAGATCATAGATAGTATGTGGTAACCCATAGCAACTAAGGATACCAATCACAGAAATGAAGATTGATATTGCTGAAGGCACAGATAACAATCAAATAACTTTAGTAGGTTCCAGACTATGGTGTAAAGGTGCCCATAACCACTGAGAATTTTTGTCGGTTCCTGATGAACTGTCCAAAATTCAAGTCGACAATTGTCCTTTCAGGACCTCCATGCCCAATATCCTTCCATTAAAAAAGTGAAGGAGACAGCCAGAAAATGTGTTGGCCAAACAGCGCCTGCATTCAATCAGAAGCAGTCACTGGTCGGGTATTTTGACAGCCGCTGATGTCAGAATACAATAACCACAGTGGGAGTTTAAACCATCCAGCTTATTTAGCAGGGATGGATGAATCTAAATGAAAAAATCTCCATGTGTGTATGACCAGCTAATGCGATTATTAGAACAAACACCACAAGACAGTGCCATGAGCATGTAAGCTGTTGCATCTCCTAATTTTATTCTAGCATGGGTAAATGACACTGATTGGAACACATGAATAATGCAAGTAACATAAAACAGCGGTTTAGAGCAAACATAACTTTGAATTGTGTTGCCTAATTAGTTGCTAGGATCACTGGTGCAATCGTACAAGTTGCCAACCCAAAACATCTGAGCCAATAGTATCAGTGATTTTGAGATCAGGCACTTCAAGGTATCATGTGCGCCAAAGACCTCCCCCTCATTTTATGGCAGCACAGAAAAAAAATGAATGTATATGGAACATATTTACATGTGATGGGACAAGCAACTCAAATCAGTGAAAAAAAAATAAAAATAAAATTATATATATATATATATATATATATATATATATATAATTTTATTTTTATTTTTTTAGATATAAATAGATTTATATATATATAAATAGATAGATATATATATAGATATACACACATACTGCATATACACACATACATACACACACACCCAACAGATATACAGAATAAATGATTAGCACTCCAAACAGAAGCATGTGTCTCTAAAGCCTTCCCCTTATTTCAGAAAGAAAAATATGATTATTGCCTATCAGCTCTCTCTGAAATCACATTACATGGTAAGCATTAATACAAGTCACCATGACAAGCTGAAATCTGAATGACAAATCAATCATAAAGCTAGTGACGGTATGACATATTGATTTAAAGGATTACAATATTCTCTTGGTAGATGTTATTCAAACCTTCACTCTGCCCCCACCAGCACCAAAAATAAGAGAAAAGCTGTCACAACTGAAACTGCATGAGATCTATCGTCTTCTCTAATTGTTTTTCACTTTAAATTTGTCACACAGAGAACTGGCAAAGCTCTTGACATGTTACATTTACATTTTAATCAGTCTGCAAATACTGTGCAATTTGGCACTTACTTAAAAAAAGCCCTGCATTTACAGAGATGCTTTATCATCCCTGTGTATGAATTAACAGCGTCAGGCTGAATTGTACATGTACAAGGAGGTTACAGTATCCAAGCATCTTGAATGAAAACATAAGCAGCAACAATTCAATAAAAACAAAAAAAAAAACACCCAGCTCCGGTCTAAAGTTTGCCTCCTGTATGCAATCCTACTACTATCAGACATAAAACATGCAAATTCAGGGTGGGAAAAAAGATAAAGGAGCATTTACCCATTCCAGGCGAATAGCATCTGTCTCATTTATATCAGTTCTCATGAATGCTACACTGCATTTGACTGGCCATTAAATCCCTGAAGTCTCGACTTGGTGGGGATGTGAGCTTAACACAAAATGAACACTTTGAGTAGCTGCTGTGAGCTTACAACTCCCCTCCCCCTTAGCTACAGTACATTACTGGTATAAACACAGATTACATTAGTGGCTTAGGAGTGGGATGACTTTAGCTGGCTGCCAGTTGGGGCTGCACTACACCACCTTTTAAATGTAGGTTATGACTTTTCGCTTTAATTACTTTTTTTTTTTTTATCTGTTTACTACGTTGTTGGCTTTGACCTCTTAGAAGTCTTCTGTGTTTGACACAGTCAACAGCCAGCGTAACAACGAAAAAAAAGATAAAAGAAAACCCAGGGTGGAAAATAAGTAAAAACGATTAACTAGTTTTATGAAACCTACATTTAATCAAAAGCTGCTTTTCAGCCTA